>NW_026705401.1:525000-652500 GCF_029867415.1 Vicia villosa | reverse complement strand
TCCATAGAGAGTGCTTACAACAATCCAGCGAACGGATGGCATGACCCCCCTTCAAAACACGTATATTGTATTCGCCACATCGCCCAAAACTTCATGCGGGAGATCAAGGACAGACATCTAAGAAAGGCCCTAGTCAATGCTGGTTATGCGTTGACCCAACCCACATTCCAGCATTATCGGAGTGAGATTGTAATGACAAATTCAGAGGCAGGTACTTGGGTAGATAATCTTTCCAGGGACAAATGGACAAGGGCTTACGACAATGGCGTGCGATGGGGCCATATGACAACTAATCTCGTGGAATCCATGAATGGCGTTTTCAAAGGCATCCGTAACCTACCAATCACAGCACTGGTGGAAGCCACATACTTTAGGATGGCTTCACTCTTCTCAACAAGAGGCAGGAGATGGGGTGATGTTAGGCAAGCTGGTCAACTATTAAGCGATAGTTGCATGAAATTTATGCAACAGCAGTCGGCAAAAGCGAACACTCATCAAGTGACTTCTTTCGACCGATTCAATCGCACGTTCAGTGTGCGCGAGACAATTGACCACAATGAGGGACTGCCAAGGCAACAATATAGGGTTCTTCTTGACGAAGATTGGTGCGACTGTGGAAGGTTTCAAGCTTTTCGTATGCCTTGCTCACACGTCATAGCTGCATGTGCGTATGCCCACCGCGACGTTATATCACTACTGTCTCCGATTTACAAGACTCAGACGTTGCTCAGAGTTTACAGTGTTGCGTTTCCTGTGGTGGCCAAGGAGGATTACTGGCCTGAGTATGATGGAGAGGTAGTTTGGCACAACGACGCAATGCGGCGAAAGAAAAAAGGGCGTCCCAATAGTACACGGATTAGGACTGAAATGGACGTCCGCGACAAAATGGAACGAAAATGCAGCATTTGCCGTCAGGTGGGGCACAATATAAAGAGATGCCCTAATCGTGGCGCGACATCGTCGCAAGTTTAGTATAATCTGTATTTTTTTTAATGCAATGTATCAGTTTCGCTTACCACCTCTTGTAACCGTTCACCTCTTGTAACCCTTCATCGGTCTTTCATCAATAAATTGAGCTTTAATAAAAAACCGATATCGATAACGCATACATTACATTATTTAGGGTTAATAAGATTTTACAAACTTGATTTATTAGACGTTTTTACGAAAATAATAGACCGAAATCGAAAACGGTACGCGAAAATACCCGAAACGGGTTAATTTTGAAAAAAAAAATGGCCCACACATAGGAGCCAATTGGTTTGGCGCCTATGTGTTAATACATGGCCACATGCGCCATTTCAAATGGCTTGCAATTTCTTGCCCTAATTTTCCTTCTTATGCGCCAAATGGTTTGGCTTGTGTGACATGCATGCGCCATTTCATTTGGCGCATTCTCTTCCAATATGTCCCAAACCTAGACAGTTTGGTAAAAACCCTGAAAAGGTGGTTTTTTCTGTATTTTATTTATTAAACCTGGTTATTTTAATTTTTTTTTCTCTATTTCGACCCAAGCTTAAATTTTGGTTTAATTTTTTTTTTTTTGTTAGAAATCAAATATTCTCTATACATAATGGTATACATAATGGTAGAGATTAGTCATTGGAACCGAATAGAATTATAATAGAGTACAAAGCTACACCCATCAATTTGATAAGAAAAATCTTCAGTTTGATCTTAAATTATAATAAGATTACTCTCAACCAAATATCAAATTGGGCCCACATAAGATTTAGGAGAATTTTTTTATAAACCCATGGATTTTTGGGAAAAAAAACTCTTTTAGTCTCCAGAATTCAGTGATGCATTTTCGAAATTATCAAATTTATAATTTTTCGAATATGTATATCCGAAATAATTTAATATTTATTAAAAAATTAAAATATATAATTAAATATATATAATTAATTGTATTAATTAAAATAGTATAATTAATTATACTAATTAAAATATATAATTATATATATATATATATATATATAATTATAATTAAGATATAATAATAATATCAATCTATTAAATATTTAAATCAACACATTATTTTCATATAAAATTAACTAAAAAAATTAATATAAATTAAAAATTATATTATTAATAAAAATATATTTTTAACAAGATAATTTCATTAATTATAATGTATAATGTTGTAGTCATTTAAAAAATAATCATTTTTATAATTTAAAAATATTTCTGAAAAATAAATTTTTATAAAATTAAAATTTTATTTAATCTCTTTATTTTTTATTTATAAAAATTTATATTTAAGTATTGTTTTATTAATAATAACTCTAATTATATTATAACTATATTATAAATAAATTTCTTTTTAAAATAAAACAAAAATAAATTAGAGATATTGATTAATTCAGAGATGCATATCCGAATTAATCCATATTCCAAAATTTTCAATCTTTGGGTTTTTTCAAATATATATATTCGAAAAAATTTCTGACATTTTAAATCCAACGTTTAAATAAAAAAAAACGTTTGAAAATGGTGTTTTCGGATATGCATATCCGAAACATCTTTAAAATGTGAAAAAGATATGTACAGATATGCATATTCGAAGGACATTTTGAGATTTTCAAAAGTATTTTTTTACCGCAAAGATAAATTCCCAATTTTTAAATAGTGCAGAAGATCTGTATCCAAATGTGCCCCCAAGCTACAACAAAACAAAAAGAGTAATGAATGGTTATTATTGTTTATAGCTCATTATAAATGAATAATATAAGAACAATCTAACTTTAAGTTAGCTACAAAGATCAAATTTTGAAATAAAATTGTTTTGTGAGATATTGGATCGAACTCTAGTATGGTAAAAGGATAGCTTATTGGTTCGACAGGATTAAGCATGAAGTCGAAGGTTGTTCACATGCTGGTGTCGAAGATGATAAAGTTGTTAACATGTTAAATTAGGTTTCAGTTTTTAAACCCTAATTTGTTAAGTTAGCTTGTTTATTAAGTTAGCTTGTGTAATGGGCCTTGTGGAAAAAGCCTATTAGTTAATATATTAGGTTTTATTATAAATAGCATACTAGTCTCTCATCATTGCATACTGCAAATCCTAATTTAGGGTGAGAGGGTTATTTGTTATTCTTGTAAACATGTAATCTTTATTAAAGAGTAAGGAAAGAATAGTAGTTATAACCAATCCTTGTTGTTTTTATTGTATTCCCTAATTCCCTATTATACTTCGTTCTTAACATCGTTTTTCACAACAAATTGGTGCGGTGAGCATGGAGAACATGCATTTAACAAAGTATGAGATTGAAAAGTTTATCGGAGTGAATGATTTTGGTCTGTAGCGCTTGAATATGAAAGCCCTACTGGTTCAGCAGGGTTGTTTGGAAGCGCTGAAGGGAGCAACGACTATGGACGATGCGTTAACGGAAAGAGAGAAGACAACCATGATCGAGAAAGCACACAACACAATTTTGTTGAACCTTGGTGATAAGGTTCTTCGACAAGTATCAAAGGAGACGACGACATCAGGGTTATAGGTGAAACTTGAAAGTTTGTACATGACCAAATCACTAGTAAATCGATTCTACCAGAATCAAGCTTTGTATTCATTCAAGATGATTGAAGACAAAGTGTTGCCTGAGGAGTTAGATATGTTCAACAAGGTGATTATTTATCTTGAAAATATTGATGTGAAGATCGATGATGAAGATCAAGTGTTGTTACTATTGTGCACTTTGCCTCGATCACATGCTCACTTCAAAGAAACTCTCTTGTATGGAAGGGAGTCCATGACCTTTGAAGAAGTTCAATCAACCCTGTATTCTAAGGACTTGAACGAACGAAAGGAGCATAAACCTTCGACTGTTGGTGAAGGTTTGGCCGTTAAGGGAAAATTCTTGCGAAAGGATGGTAAGTTCGACAAGAAGAAGGGCAAAAGTCAATTGAACTCTTATAGTGGCGAAGCATCTGGTATTCGATGCTATCATTGTAAGAAGGAGGGTCATACAAGAAAGGTGTGCCCCGAACGCCTGAATGATCGTGGAGGTAAGGATAATGGCAATGCAACCATTGTTCAAGATGATTTTGAATCATCTGATGTTCTTGTGGTTTCAAGCAGTGACTCGAGAAAAGAGTGGATTATGGATTCAAGTTGCGCTTGGCACATGACTCCAAACAAAGACTTATTCAAAGAATTATGTGATCAAGATGGTGGATCAGTATTGCTGGGAAACAACAAAGCTTGCAAGATTGCAGGTGTTGGATCTGTGAGATTCAAGCTCCATAATGAGTCAATAAGGTTGTTGACTGAAGTCAGGTATGTTCCTGATTTGAAGAGAAATTTGCTTTCTCTTGGTGAATTCGACAAGAAAGGATATGTTTTCCAAGGAGAGAAAAGTATCCTAAGAGTCATGAAGGGGTCGAGGGAAGTCTTGAGAGGCATGAAGAAACAAGGCTTATATACCCTTTGAGGCTGAAGTTGTAAGTGGTTCGACAAATGTTGCATCCACGAAACCTTTACCAAAGACAGAAATCTAGCACATGAGATTGGGCCATGTCAGTGAAAGGGGTCTGTTCGAATTAGGGAAACAAGTCTGCTTGGTGGAGACAAAGTTGAAAAGATGAAGTTTTGTGAACCCTGGGTACTTGGGAAATCTTGCAGAGTGAAGTTCAACAAAGGCAAACAAAGAACGCATGGATCCCTAATTACATCCATGCTGATCTTTAGGGGTCTGCAAGGTGTCCATCACATTCATGAGCAAGGTATTTTCTATCCATAGTTGATGATTATTCCAGGAAGTTATGGGTATTCATACAGAAGACTAATGACGAAACTTTTGAGAATTTCAAAAGTTGGAAGACTCTGGTCGAAAATCAGACTGGCAAGAAGGTCAAAAGATTGAGAACCGATAATGGCCTTGAATTTTTCAATGAGGCGTTTGACAGTTTTTGTGCTGCCTCTGGTATTGCAAGGCACAGAATTACCGCAGGTACTCCACAGCAAAATGGTTTGGCTGAAAGATTTAATCGAACTATTTTGGAGAGAGTTAGATGCATGATGACTAGTGCTGGATTGAAGAAGGTCTTTTGGGTTGAGTTCGTTTCGACAGCAACATATCTAATAAACAAATGTCCTTCGACAATGTTAGATATGAAGACACCTGAAGATGTTTGGTCGGGATATCCACCAGATCTCGACAAACTGAGAGTATTTGGCTGTGTAGCCTATGCTCACATTAGTCAAGACAAGGTCGAACCTAGAGCTCTGAAATGCATGTTCATGGGATACCCTGAAGGAGTCAAAGCTTATAGGTTATGGTGCCTAGAGCTAGTTCACAAGAGTGTATCACCAGTCGAGATGTAGTTTTTAATGAAGCTGATATGGATTTCAATAAAACTGATGATGATGGTCGAAATGCAGAAGAGCTGGAACAGGTAGAGATTCCTATTGAGGTGAAGCAAGTTGATGCTAAATTGCATATCCCTGATGATGTCAAAAAAGAAGCAGAAGATGCCGAGGAAGTTGAGGAAACTGTCGATGACTACCTGTTGGCAAGATATAGGTCGAGAAGAGTCATCAAGCCACCTCAAAGACGTGGGTATGAAGATGTTATAGCTTATGCATTAATCTCTGCCAGTGAGGTTCTTGATGATGAACCTAGAGATTATAAGGAAGTTATGAGGAATCGAAATAAGACTGAATGGTTGAAGGCCATGGATGATGAGATGAAATCTCTTCATGATAATCACACCTGGGAACTGATCAAGAAACCTGCTGAAGCAAGGTTAGTCAGCTGTAAATGGATTTTTAAAGTTAAGGAAGGAATCGAAGGAGTGACGTCGAAAAGATACAAGGCAAGGTTAGTTGCAAGGGATTTCACTCAAAAAGAAGGTGTCGACTTTAATGATGTGTTTTCTCCTATTGTGAAGCATAGGTCCATTCGAATGGTTCTTGCCATGGTGGCACAGTTCGATATTGAACTTGAACAGATGGATGTGAAGACTACGTTCTTGTATGGTGATCTAGATAAAACCATCCTGATGAGGAAACCTGAAGGGTATGTCGAAAAAGGGAAGGACGATTATGTGTGCAAGCTAAAGAGATCTTTATATGGGCTGAAACAATCTCCTCGACAGTGGAATAGGAGATTCGACAAGTTCATGGCACGCATAAGTTTCGTTAGAAGCCCGTTCGACCACTGTGTTTACTTCAGATTTCGACATGGTAATTCATTTGTTATTTTGTTGCTTTATGTCGATGATATTCTCATAGCAAGCAACAATGTCGAAGATGTAAAGAGGGTGAAGGCTGAACTCAATAAGGAGTTCGATATGAAGGATCTGGGAGCTGCTTCCAAGATTCTTAGAATTGACTTTCGAAGAGATAGAAAGAAGTCGAAGTTATGCTTATCTCAAGAGGCATATCTATGAAAGATTCTCAAAAAGTTTGGTATGTCGAATTTGAAGCCAGTTCTGACTCCGACAAACCCTCAATTCAAGCTGAGTATTGATCAGTGTCCCAGTACTGATGTCAAAAGAGCCTATATTAATAGCATCCCATATGCTAATATAGTTAGTTCGTTGATGTATGATATGGTCTGTACTAGACCCGACATAGCATATGTAGTAAGTCTTGTAAGCAGGTACATGGTGAATCCTGGAAAGGCTCACTGGCAAGCATTGAAGTGGATTTTAAGGTACATAAATGGGTCTCTGAACAGGGTCCTAATTTATGGTGGAGCCTTGGGTGAAGATAGTAAAGCAGTAATCGAAGGATATGTCGAATCTGATTATGCAGGTTGTATGGATTCTAGAAAATCTATTTATGGATATGTTTTCACTATGTTTGGCACTGCAATTAGTTGGAAAGCAACACTTCAGATGGTTGTTGCTCTATCAACCACTGAAGCGGAGTATATTGCCCTAACTAAAGCTGTGAAAGAAGCATTGTGGCTTTGAAGGTTTTGCGAAGGAGCTGAAACTTCAAGGTCGAGGTATCACTGTTAAATGTGATAGTCAAAGTGTAATACACCTGTCGTAGAACTCAATATATCATGAGCGAACTAAGCACATTGATGTGAGGCTGCATTTCGTCAGAGAAGTAGTCGAGCATGGAGAAGTCCAAGTGCTGAAGGTTTCGACTGAGGACAATGTTGCTGACATGATCACCAAGACATTGCCAAGTTGCAAGTTTTTCCACTGTATGCAGTTGATAAAGCTGCATGAAGAAAGCTAGTTTGGTCCCTTGATGTTGTAGAGTTAGGTCCAAGATGGAGATTTGTGAGAAATTGGCTCGAACTCTAGTATGGTCGAAAGATAGCTTCTTGATTCGACAGGATTAAGCATGAAGCCGAAGGTTATTCACATGCTGGTGTCGAAGAAGCTAGGGTTATTAACATGTTAAATTAGGTTTCAGTGTTTAATTCCTAATGTGTTAAGTTAGCTTGTTTATTAAGTTAGCTTGTGTAATGGGCCTTGTGGAAAAATCCCATTAGTTAGTATGTTAGGTTTTATTATAAATAGCATATTAGTCTCTCATCATTGCATACTGCAAATCCTAATTTAAGGTGAGCGAGTTATTTGTTATTCTTGTAAATTTGCAATCTTGATTAAAGAGTAAGGAAAGAATAACAGTTATAACCAATCCTTGTTGTAATTCTTGTCTTCCCTAATTTCCTATTATACTTTCTTATTGACATCGTTTTTCACAACATGTTTTTATTCAATTTATTAATCTTGGTACAAATATTTTGTAGATGGTTTTGAATTTTGAACTGACGGTTTTCTACGCAATAAAACTCACAGTAACAGCTAAACTACATGTTAAATATCACTTATTTTTTAATTATATTTTTATTTCATTATATTTTTGTAAAGTTCAACACAAAATTTGAACACTTAATTATTTGAGATTATGCGATGTATCTCTTCTTTCACATGTATAGGAACGACCATGATAATAATATGAAATTAAGCATATAAAAGAGATTGCTTATTTTAGCACTAATAGCATCCCTCCCGATTTCTATCAAAATTATTAGAACATCATTAGTAATAATTTCACCAAGATTATTCTTAATATTTTTAAGGGTTAAATAAGTTTTTGGTCCCTATAAATATTATAGTTTCATTTTTAGTCCCTCCTTAACTTTAGGCAATGACTTTAGCTGGTTTTGGCAACGATTTTATTGTAAAAATCGTTGCCTAAAGGCAGAGAGAGACTAAAAATGAAAACTGCAATATTTATAGGGACCAAAAACTTATTTAGCCCTATTTTTAATAATAAAGATGTCTTAAACCATGTAATTAAACTTTCATTTATCTTATACCTATGGATAAGGATTTCTTTAGTAAAAAATAGCTGATAGTTGATAAGATAGTTGGTAGTTTATAGTTGATGACTGATAACTAATAACTTAGAGCTGATTAATGGTAGTTGATAATTGATAAACACTATTATAAATATACACATTTTATTTCGAATGCAAATGAGAATTTACCTCGGTTACAGAGGCAGAGTAACGAAGGACGTCATTAAAATCTGCCACATTATCCATAGGTTGTGAAAAATCGAGGGGATAGGTGAAAAAGCCATTAGTTTGATCTCCAATAACAACATTTTTTATTTTCAAAACTATGTAGACCACATACCTCTTGGTTTTTATACATAACCGAGGGAAATATGCTCATATTTACGTCAGATTTTGTTAATAACTAATGAGTTTAAACTTTTTTTTTAAAATTCAATTTTGACTAACCTAAATCTTTTTTTTTAAACTAGAAACTACAAATTATATGACAGAATCAGATCATTTGTATTTTATACAAAACATAACGTAGAATATCAAATTTACATTGTTTACAGTAGCTGATAAATACAAAATGACATGAAAGAACATTCTTTAATTAATAAATTATAAATTATATAATATTATGTATATTATTATTATTAAATTAGTTTTTGTTTAAAGTTAAACATAACAATAAAAACACACACACACACATCACACACACACACACACACACACACACACACACACACACACACACACACACACACACACACACACACACACACATATATATATATATATATATATATATATATATATATATATATATATATATATATATATATATATCAAATGAGAATGGTAGGAATAATTATTAGCCCGTTGATTTAAACATAAATAGTTAAGATTAAAAATTTCATATGTAATTCTCTTTCATCATTTATGATATATATATATATATATATATATATATATATATCAAATTTATTTAATACATATATGTAAATTTTATTAACACACAACAGATGATAGAGTATGAATTAACAACAACGGAGATCGAGGTTGGAATCAATAGAAAACAAGAATGGAGGAAGGTGGAATGGAAAACAATGAAGAAAAATTGCGGTAAGAAGTTTATAATCTTTTTAGATATAAAATTTGACTTTTTCTATTCACGGCTTCATGCACTAGAAACATATTTACTTTATTTTCAATTACAATAAATTGTAAAGGATAAAATAAATAAAAAATGACAAGGTAAAAACGATAAGTTCAAAAACTACTTCAAAAATAAATTTTGAGAAAAAGTCATAAGCTAGTAAAAAGGTACAAGCTACAAGATATAAAACAGCTGCCAAACAAATTTTTTTTTATTGATGTGAGTTGAAAAGGTAAAAGTTAATAACTAGCATTTTGGTCTTACTACATAAACTCTAAGAATCACAGTGAGCATTGTCATATATCTCTTTGTATTATAATACAAATTTTTAGTACAAACATATCTAATAGTGTGGAGATTTGTTGAACATGTGACTTCGTGCACTGTCGAACTGAAGTTTTGTATGGGCTGACCACGAACTAAACCGGGATTTTATATCGGGCTAATCTTGAATTGGTTAAGCTTGGTACAGGGCTAGGCTCAAGAACAAGTGTGAAATTTTTTATTAGTTATTCTTCACGAACCCAAAAGGAGAGCCTTTCTTCAATGGCGAAGCTCACGAACCAAGTGTAGAATTATACTAATCCCCCAAAGAAATTTAAAATAGGTTCGACTCTAAACCAAAACCAACACTTTCTAAGAATGAATAATTTACTTAAGGTGAAAAATAACTCTTGATAAATATATAACAATGCCCTTATCCAGAATAATTTCCTTGCTAAACTCAAGAACACTCTTAAAGCACTATGACTCAAAAAGTGAGAGAAAATAAATGATTTTTAGAGAGATTGGGAGAAAGAAGAAGTGAAATATTCATGTTTTATGGTTGATTTGAAATGAAGGGGAAACCCTCTATTTATTGTGAAGGTGGAGAAAAACACAAGAAAGGGGGTTTAAATTGGGTTTTCAATAATATCCATTTCTTTAAAACTCTCGCGCGGAAACTTAAGAGGTTGTTATTTATCATAAGCTATAAGCTCTCACTTATCAGAAGCTTATCAATTCTTAGAAGCAGTTTGTCTTCTTAGAAAGTAAAGACTTCTTTGAGATTCTGATAACTGGAAAACATTAAACATTAATAAATAATTGAACACCAGATATATCCTGGTTCACTTGAGAAACCCTCAAGCTAATCCAGTCCACCCTTCCGAGGTGATTTTTCCTTGAGCACAAGGATTTAATCCACTATAACCAAACTGATTACAATTGCACGGGAAACAGCCGGTGACTAACATTGCACAGACAACCCTTGTGACTAACACCCTTGCATAGGAAACCCCTGTGACTGACAGTTGCACAAGCACTGCTTGTGACTAACAACCTTGCGCAAAAACCACCTGTGACTATTAAACAATGAAGTGTTCAGTGATCTGATCCACAGATATAACATTCATTGACCCCTTTAGATTCCTGACCTTCACTCGGTCTTCTAAGAGAATTTCCCACAATGACCGCAACCAATGTCTTCTCGAGCTTTTGACCTTCACTCGATCACTTAAGGAATAATCAACATTTAGTTGATAAATTTGTGTTTACATGAGTGCTTCTTCTAAGCAGATTGCACAAAATATTAAGCACATATTGTTTAACATAGTTCCGAGCAACAACTCCTATGTTAAAACTATTTACATGAAGAATCTTAGACCTAAAACACTATACGAGCAACAACCCTAGTGTTCATTACATTGTTCTACAAATATGTATCTGATAGACAGTTGAGTAGCATCTTGCAGTGGTCATCTTCTTCATCTTCTTTGTTGAGAAAGTTCTGAGCAATAACTCATTGCTTCTTCTTATCAGCTTCTACATATCAACTTAGGCATTAGCAACAGCTCAATTGCCCATCATCATTTTGATTGGTATGTGCTTCAACTTCTCATTCTGATATATGCTTCTTATTATCATCTTGTAAGGATAGTCATCTTCTTCATAGGTGTGTTCATGTTAATCTATGATGGTTGAGTTCCATTTCAAACCAAATCACAATTAACAACTGCAACGAAAACAGCCGTTATAGCAGTATGAACATCATTTGTGACATCTATTTTTGTAGCGATATTAGCGGCATCAGAAGCTACGCATAGATTTGATATGAGCAACATGGGCATTGCCAATGTCGTCACCTTTTGTGGGATGATTTGATTTTCTTATATAATTCTCAAAAGATATGTTGAAGGTTAAGAAGGTCTTTTGAATTCCAACAGCTAGTTCTCAATGGATAGAATCAAGCTTTTTTGCGGATAGCACTTTCTTTTGTCTTGTAGCTTGATATGTTGTAGGTTGGTGGGAGACAGTTTATGGGAAATAGTATGTACATTTGGTTGTGTGATGTACTACTGTATTATTTCCTTCTTGACCAAGTTCTTCGATCTTATCCTCATATAATGTACTTTTGATTTTGAAGTAGTAATTTTGGAGGAGATCAACTTGTCTTGTTCTTCCTGATAATGATTATGATGTGTAGTTCAGAAACTACTTTGAGTGAAGAGTAGAATCAGTATCCTGTGAGAGTCAGAGTCTCGCTTATCAGAATTAATAGCAACAACTTTTCTAAAAAACGATACTTGACTTTTGATCTGGAGTTGACTTGTGACAATGTAGCTTATCCAGATTCTGTTTCAGAGTCCTTTAAGTTAGAACCTTGCTTTCCAGCTATTTAGGCAGCAGCCAATCTGAAAACGAGTTCTTCCTTTGTTGAAGGCACTTTTGATTCTTGAAAATTTGGCCTCTAATCTTTAGTACATCCTTGAGTCCAGTCTTCATATGCCTGACTTGACCTTTGATGTATCTGATTTGTATTCAGAATCTTTGACTTTTTCTTTAGAGATAGAAGCATCAGCTTTTCTGATGGACAAATACCATCTTCATATTTATGCTTGAAAGCTCAATCTTGTATGTTGATTTCTGATGTTGGAGTACTGATTCTGACTTTGACTCCTTCTGATTACTTGTGACTTCTGAAGCAGCAGCTTGTTGAGAAGTGCACAGTAACTTCTTTTGATGATCATTCAGTAGTAAATAGTATTTTTGAGTTGCCTTGCTTGTTTCTAATGATTCTTTACGGACGGCAATCCAGAATCTCCATTTGCATAATATCTGCACACTCAAGAAAAATATTAGAAACTAAATTGTTACATACAAAATATATGTGTTGTTATCGTCAAAACATAGAGACTTATTGCATGAACAAATCTTGTTCTTACATACAGGCCAAGAGATGGTTCCGATTAGAAAACAATCCATGGGAAAAATAAATAACCTAATCAATTAGCTCATCAATTAGGAATATGTAATAATATATTATTGTTTCCCAAATTGAAAGGTTTTGATAGAGAGTTGTTACCATTCAGTATGACACTGTCATAATCGATTATAGGCTGGTTTGGTCTTTATCTAATCGATTAGGTAATTATTCTAATTGATTAGACAATTCAAAAACTTATCCTAATCAATTTGACAATTTCCATTTCATCTGGCTAGGTTCCAAAAACATATTTGGTGATTTTATTTGTAAAGAGAGGCTTCAAAAATAAATTTTAAGTGTGTGTTTGTTTTAGCCATATTACTTTATGAGAATTCCCTTGTGTCTTTACAAAACATTGTCACTCATACGGGCACGATCAGGCGAGCTTCCACACTTCGTCTCTTTCACATTTTGAAGCTTCGAGTCCTTTTTTCCAGATATAGCAATAAAATAAGCACTTCACTTAAATCTTCTCAAGGCTTAATATTTTTTTAATTTGGTTACCATCTTTAGAGAGAAAAGATATCACTAGTGATTATAAACCCTAATCCTTTAACTTTATTTGGTGGAATAGCTTGGTTAATTACTTTTTGCATCTTTGATTGCTTGAACCAGCTTAAGCATTTGCTTGTCTTCATGTGTTGTTGTCATAAAAATAATAGTTGTTACATCTTCAGGTGTTATCATCATCAAAACTATGATGCAATTAGGGCCAATCATATCTTGCTTATGTATAAGCTTTGATCACTTCCTAATTATATGTAAGCACATAGTTCCACATTCTCTCCCTTTTGATAATGACAACGCATCTATCAGGGAATCAGTAAAAGAGAAAACAAGTGGATGAAAATTGGAGTGTTTAAACCTCCCTCACATGAGAAGAGAGTATAATCTACTCCCACTGAAAGTATATTTCTCCCCCTTTGTCATAATAAAAAAGTCCAATAAAGATGCTAGACAGAAAAGTAAATATGCAAGCACATTAATCACATAGACAAGTCATATTAACAAGGGAAAACCTACTTCTATTAATTTAAAGGTACTGAAACTCAAATTACAGAAAGCAAGAATGTTAGGAATTTAAACAATGCATAAATGTCTTAAATTAAACACACTTAAAGACATGTAGATGAGACTACTCTTAACTATCCTCATAATCATTAGTGAACATCCCTATAGGTAGTCACCTTAAGTCTTCAGCAAAGTGAAAAGCCAAAAAGTGTATGTTCTCATTTTTTCCTCTTTAGTTTCTTGATTATCTTCTTGAGAAGGTCTTCAACGAATGGCATTTCAGGGATGTCAAAGTCAAAATCTTCTATATCCATGTGCGCTTCTTGATTTTGTTGTTCCATTCCTATTTTATTTCCTCAGGAGAGTTTTTTGAATTATTTTTCTTTTAGAAAACTTATACCTCATCATTCCTAGTGCAACTTCTCCTATCTTTGTCACATCTTCCTCAAAATCTTATCTTTCAAGGTTAAAGCTGGTAATATCTAAGATCTTTGTGACCAAGTCACCATAAGGTAGGCATATTCCTTTCCTTTGCTTGCCAACGTGTGTTGTATCATTTCACTTGTCCAATTTTTTTCAATTTTTTGTGATCATCTACACAGCTGCAACGTCTGGCCTAGTTAGGTGGCTGAAGTTGCCTTTCTTTGGAAAGACTATGTGATTTCCCACATAATGGATCAGACAAATGTTAGGAAGCCCAACACCAATAGTGAATAGGGTAAGTACCAGAGAATTGTGGGCCTTGGGTTGAATTTCAACTTTGTCCCACTTCTTTTTGCACTCCTAGCCAATTTGTTAGCACTCCTTTCTTGATAAAAGCTAAAAAGAACTTATTTATTTTATTAATAAAAATGTTTTTAAAGTGATGAGCGAATATTAAAAACACTTAATTAAAATATTATTCAAAATTTTCTTATTATTCAGTCTTTAAACAATTTACTACCTTAATTACCAAATAAATTTGATGAAGAATCCCTCTTTTGAAGGAATGACAAACATGTGATTTCATACACAAGGGGGGGTTTAATTGTGGAGGTTTGAAAAATGATATTTTGAAACAAAATCATCGAATTATATATATATGATCTTATCGAGCAGATCAGATGGCCAGCAACAAAGAAGGCTTGAAATCCGGAGCGGTTGAAAGGAAAAAAATGGTTGTACCTGCAAGGCACTCCGATGCCAAAGTAAGTATGTAATCCACAAGGTACAACAAAGTGAGAGATTTTGGGGGTAAGAAAAAGGTTACCTTTCCCTCTAAGGTTAGAGGACTATTTATAGGATAATCCTAAGCGAAATTGGCTCCGCTTTGCAAGGCGTGGATCTAGATGACGCATGAGCTGGCCGCTACCGGGCACGAGGCTCTCTCGTGCTCGGTTATGTCTGGTGTTTGCCCGGGGTGGACTGGGGGAGGAATTCGTGCGTGCGTCCAGGGTGCCTTGGGCCGAAGGCTGGATTGGCCCAATAAGAGTGATTGGGCCGGTCCAGAACAAGAGCCCCCCAAGTCGTTGCTTCTGCTCGAGGGAGTGACAACTTAGAGGGCGTCAGTTAGGGGAGACCTTATGTGGGAGCAGGCCTGGCGTCTCCAAGGGAGATCGATCCTGAGCTTCCGGGGAGTAGAAGGGTCAGGTCGGGAGTCAGGAAGCGTGTCGCTTCAGAGTTGTCAGTTGGGGGACGTGTCGCATTTAATGCAAAATGATGGCTACCCTACTCGTAGGCTGCTAGGGTTAATGATGGCCATACCGTTTCACAGAGCTCGCGTGCGGCGCACGTGAGGTTCTCAATTGCCTATAAATATCAGGGGTTATCATTTTCCCCAAACTTTTCAAATCCTTCTTCGCTCTCTACTCCCCGTTGCCGATCGTGAGCTCCGCCATAGTGTTCTTCCTTCAATCTTCGTTCCTTCCATTAGAATCTTACTTGTAAGTTCGTTTTTCCTTCTGTTTTTAGTTTTTCATGATTTGATTGCTTTTAGAAACCGTTTGCATGTGGTTAGGGTAGACTTTTAGGAACGATTTTGATGAAGATTTAGGAGTTTGTTGGTTGTAGACGGCAGAGATAGCTAATTTCTCCCTCGTTGACGGCTGTATACGATTGAATCCTTCGTTTAGAGCCACCTTCTGGTTCGTTGATTGTTGTTTTGAAGTTTTGATCACGTGTTAGTGTGTCTTTATTATTTCTCTAAAAAAAATGGATCATTGTGATGTAGCATGGGTTTTTGCCCTTCCCTTTGGCGCGACTCTTCTTCTGCTCGACGACTGTTTTCCTAGAATAGGGCAAGGCCGGGGGGCCATTCGGTCCCTGGGCCGTTGGTGCGCCTTTTCACTCTGAACGATGGTGGAAGGGTGAATTTGATTGAACTGTCAAATTCACTATTCTCCCCTGTTTTTCAGGTGAACATGGACGAAGCAGGGCGTCCGTCAACGCCGGGCTCGTCGTCCTCGACTCCCCCGGCCCAGCAGGAGGTGCCTTTGTCGGCCTGGGTGCTTCAAAAGGCGCTCGATATTGAAAGTTACTTCGTGGAGGATGGCTCAGACATCTTCACGGAGATCGGGGGTTACGTTGATCCTGTCGGGGATACCTCCAGGAACGGGTGGTCGGTTCTTATCCCGACTGAGGAGGACCGTATCTGTGACATGTATGCCCCTGATCTGATCCCAATGTATGAGGTGGTCTTTCGGGAGATGGGATTCCGCGTGCCCTTTATCGAGTTCTAGATGGCTGTTTTCAACCACCTGGAGGTGGCCCCCGGGCAGCTTCATCCTAATTCGATCGCTTTTATCCAGGCGTTCGAGCTGACCTGTTCCCATTTGAAAATAGCGGCGACGATCCCTTTGTTCTTTTTCATATTTTACGTGCAACGGACGGTGAGGGATGGTTGTTTCGGATGGGTGTCCCTGAAGCAATCCAGGAAAGTTTTTAAGTCTTACTCGGATTCTCAAAAAAACTATAAGCCTCGTTTCTTTCTTATCCGTCCCCAGTCTCGGGACGCCCGTGACAGTGTTTTCGCTCGAGTGCTGACCGTAGATATTCACGGTCGTCCGGTGCTTAACAATATTGGAGAGCCTGTCACTGCTCGCAGGCAAAAGTTCAAGTTTTTCTGGTCCCGGGACCATTTTGAGTACGGGACTGACCAGTATATTACCAAGCTTTCAGATTTGGACGAGGACGCTCGGGCAAATTACGCCATCCTCCAGAAGTTCGTGCAAGGCCTTCCCTCGGTCGCTAAATTGGATCGGTCGGGGAAGCCTGTTGTTGATGAAAATGGGGAGATTGTTAGAGAACCGGGTGTGATTAGTATAAAGGAACTTCTGGCCAGCAAGACCGGTGAGGGTGCAGTTGCCTATCTGGGTATCTGCCCCTCCCCCTTTCTTTCGTTTCGCGTCTTAACTTATCATTATTATTGCTGTAGTTTTTGGTAGCGATTTTATGAAGGGCTGATTCTCATGTTTTTCGTGTATTTTTCTTTACAGAGTCAATGGACCGGGCGCGCCATGATCGAATGCTCAAACAGGCGAGCAAGGCCAAAGTGATTGTCAAAAAGAGTGCTGGTCCTAGGTTGGATGCTGTGCAGAGGTCCCCAGCGACAGGCTCGGGCGCTTCCTCTTCCTCCCCAGCTGTTGTTGGTTCCCCGTTATGGGCTTCTGACCAGGGTGAATCCCTGAGGCCGGTTACGGTGCTTCCTTCTCCTCTCCGTCAGCAGCCGGATCTGGACGCGCTAGTTCGTCACAAGCAGCAGAGGGTCGAGGTCGTGTATTTGACCCAGGAGGAGGCTGGCGATGTCTTTACTCTGCCCTCCTGTTTCCTTCAGCCCCGATTCTTCGAGGGAGGGCCTTCTCTGACTATTCCTCGGGCGGAATCCCTCCATATTAAAGGCCTGGATCCGTCTGTCCGTCAGCGTTTCTTGATGCAGGATGCTGCTACTGTGGTCAGGGTTCTCGAGCTTGCCACTATGTACGCCCGTTCGGCGCCCTTGTCCGTGGAAGTTGTGAGGAGGCTCGACGAAGAGGCTAGGGCTAAGGAGTCCGCTCTGGAGGTGCGAGATCGAGAGCTGAAGGAGCAGTCCGAGGAGCTGGCGGCCGTGAAGGCTCGGTTGAGTGTTAAGGAGGATGCTATAGTGGACGTGCAGGGCCAGTATACTTTGATCTCTCGGACCTTATATGGAGTGATGATGTCTTCCTCGGTGAAGGAGGCTTCTCTTCGCCGATCTCAGGCTCCTTCTGAGGATGAGACGGAGGAGGAGAAAGCCCTCTTGACCCGGGCAGATTTGATCCAGTATATCAGAGTCCTGGGGGGTGATTGTGTTGCTGCTGCCGAGGACACCTATAACTCCACTGTGGCCCAGCTTAAGTTGAAGAATCCTGGGGTGGAGTTGGTGACTGAGGGCACCAGGCCGTACCATCGCCTGGTGGGCGACCAGATCGTCTCCCCGGACTTTGGGGGCGAGCCAGCGACTCAGGAGACCGAGGAAGTTCAAATGGAAGAAGGTGTATGAAGATTTTGTGTTAAGTTTTTGGCCTGCGTGCCATTGTTTTTGTTGTTATGTTCCGGGGAGTATGCCCCCCGTTTTTTATTTGTAAAGATATTATCGGCTTGGACGTCACGGCCGTAGTCGGGCACACTTATCGGGCCACGTCCCCATTTTAATTTGCAAGTACTTTATTTTTAACGCCTTTGTTTATTGTACCTTTTTTTACTTTTTCGAAGTCTGTGTTTATGCGTTCTGACTTCTTGGACGGCGTGTCGCTGGTTTCCAACGTCTTTGTTCTTTAATGACTTGTCTATTTCCCAAGCGTTTCTGTCCCCTTTCTTCTTCTATAAAAGGAGGTATCATGGACCTTTCTTTCTTCATTTTTACGCAGGAATGGGTGCGCCAAGGGAAGAAAGGTTTCTTTGACCTCGTGCTCTCGCAGAGTGAAAGAGGCGAAGGAGAAGAAGAAGGTTTCGACCGGTTCAGCTTCTCGTCCGTAGGGGGTCCGGGGTTCGGACGCGCAGGCTCAGTCTTCAGGTGTGAGAGTCGTGATCAACGCTGATGGTTCTGAGACTGAGTGGGATGAGGATTGGTATCAGTATCTTCATTCGGAGGAGTTTGCCCGTCGGGTAGAATAACGCATTTTTCTTTTGTTTAATGTGTATTTTGTAACTCTCATGGATGATGAATAAAGTACTGTTGTTGTGATTTTTGCGTGTCTATTTGTTTTTTGCTTAATTGGAAGATTTGCTCGACTGTAGTGTATTGATCGCCAAGTGTGTGGAACTGTGGTCGATTGCCGGGGACATGTGCCTGGTGACGGTGAGCCTCAGGCCTCGTTGTGCTGAGTTCTGAGGCTCATGGCGTGAACGGTCCCCTCGCGAGCGGGGTGTTCTACCGTCATGGTACTTGTTTACGACGGGAATGCTCGGTATTCGCGCCCCCCCCGAAGGACAAGGAGTCTGCTCGATTAAGAGAGCGGGCTTCTGTCTTTTTGTTTCATCTGGAGGTGCTCGGCGTGTACCTGGCCGCACCTACGTTTTAGCTATAATATTGCTTGAGCTTTTCAGCGTTCCAAGGTCGAGTGAGTTCTTCTCCTTGTAGGTTTTCCAAATAATATGCCCCGTTTTCGGTTTTTGCCCGGACACGATAGGGGCCCTCCCAGTTTGCGGCCAGTTTGCCTTCTCGGGAGTCCTTGTGGTTTCTTTTGAGCACTAGGCTGTCTACCTCGAATTTCCGTTTAATGACCTTTGCGTCGTGTCTTAGGGTGATTTTTTGTTTGAGTGAAGCTTCGCACATAGCGGCTCCTGTTCGGATTTCTTCGACCAGGTCGAGCTCTTCTCTAATTGCTTCGAAGTTGCCCTCTGTTTCAAGGGGTTCCTCGACGCGTCTGGTGGGCACATGTACATCAACGGGGATCACGACTTCTGTCCCGTACGTAAGTCGAAAGGAAGTCTCCCCGGTTGTGGAATGGGGGATGGTGCGGTAGGCCCAGAACGCTGTGTAGCTCCTCGACCCATCCCTTTTTGATTTCGTCCAGTCTTCTTTTGATGCCCCTCAGAATTACTCTGTTAGCGGCCTCGGCTTGCCCGTTCGTCTGGGGGTGTACGACTGATGCGAAGTGTTGCTTAGTTCCTAACTTTGTCACGAATTCTTGAAAACGCCCGTCGGTAAACTGGGTGCCATTGTCGGTGATGATAGCCAGGGGTATTCCGAACCGGGCGAGGATGTTTCTTTTGTAGAAACGTAGTACGTTTAGAGATGTGATTTTGGCCAATGGTTCGGCTTCGATCCATTTGGTGAAGTAGTCGACCGCGACTATGAGGTATTTGTTCTGATTTCTCCCGATCACGAATGGGCCAAGGAGGTCCATG
The DNA here is from genome assembly GCF_029867415.1 of Vicia villosa. Classification (NCBI taxonomy): domain Eukaryota; kingdom Viridiplantae; phylum Streptophyta; class Magnoliopsida; order Fabales; family Fabaceae; genus Vicia; species Vicia villosa. The sequence goes on along the minus strand of NW_026705401.1, from coordinate 632,483 downwards.
CCCCACCATGCAAACGGCCACGGAGATGACAAAGACTTGAGTTCGTTGGGGGACGCGAGGTGCATGTCCCCAAAGCGTTGGCACTTGTCACATTTATTTACGTATTCTTTAGCATCGTGCTACATGGTGGGCCAATAGTATCCGGCTCGGAGTGCTTTCTTGGCGAAGGATCTTCCCCCTAGGCGTTGGGAGTTGATTCCTTCGTGTATTTCTCGGAGTATGTGGGGGACGGTGCCCTCGTCAACACATTTAAGGAGGGGTATGGAGAACCCTCGTCGGTAGAGTCGATCCTCGACTAGGACGTACGAGCAGGCTCTTCTTCTAATTACGGGGGCTTCCTTAGGGTCGCTCGACAGGAGATCATTCGTGAGATAGTCGTACACGGGGGTCATTCAGCAAGACGCATCTTCGATCACGCTGACGAGCGTTAGCCCAGCCGGAGGTTTGGTACTGGGTCTGGGAAGTATTCCCTGGATCACAGACTTATTGCCCCCTTTCCTCCTTGTGTTGGCTAGTTTTGACAGAACATCCGCCCGGGCCTTATGCTCCCTCGGGATATGTTTCACTTTGGCGCTTTTGAACCGGACCATCTTTTCGCGCACGAGGCTCAGGTATTCGGCAAGATGGTCGCTTTTGACTTGGTATTCTCCCGAGATGTGTGAAGCTACCAATTGGGAGTCAGTGAATACTTCGATCTCCTCGACGTCCAAATCGTTAGCGAGACGTAGCCCTACGAGCAATGCTTCGTATTTTGCTTGGTTGTTGGAGGTCGAGAAGGAGAGTGATAGCGATACTTCCATCAGCGTTTCTTCTCCGTTTTCTAAAATGATGCCTGCTCCGATTCCGGACAAGCTGGAAGCCCCATCTACGTATAGGGTCCATTTCCGAGCGCTGCATGTCGTCGTGTCTGGGAAGGCCATCTCGGCTACGAAGTCCGCTAGGATCTGCGCTTTTAGTGTCTTTCTTCCCTCATACTTTATGTCGAATTCTGAGAGTTCTAGGGACCAGCGGAGCATCCTTTCGGCCATGTCGGGGCGACCTAAGAGCTGTTTTATGGGTTGTTCAGTGCACACGACTACGGTGTGTGCCAAGAAGTAGTGTCTCAGTCTCCTGGCTGCCGTGATTAGCGCGAGGGCGAATTTCTCGATCTGCTGGTATCTAATTTCTGGGCCTTGGAGCGCTTTGCTCGTGAAATAAATGGGCCTTTGGCCTTCCAGGGTTTCTCTGATGAGAGCGGCGCTGACTTCCTCGGTAGCGACGACTAGGTAGAGATAGAGGATTTCCCCGGATTCGGGCCTCGAGAGTACGGGTGGGCGTGAGAGGTCTTGTTTGAGGTGTGACAGAGCATGTTCGCATTCATCCGTCCATTCGAAATTTGTCTCCTTTCGGATGGGTTTGAAGAGTGGGAGGGCATGCTGGGCCAACTTGGCTACGAATCTGGATAGTGATGTGAGCATGCCGTTTAGGGAATGGATGGATTTTTTGGAGTTCGGTGTTGGGAACTCTGAAAAGGCTTTGCATTTGTCCGGATTCGCCTCGATCCCTCGCTCTATGAGGTAAAAACCCAGGAATTTCCCTGCTCGGACTCCGAAGGTGCATTTCTCGGGGTTAAACCTCATTTTGCATTTCTGGGCTTGTTCGAAGACCTTCTTGAGGTGGGCGGCATGGTCGGTCTCTTCTTGGGACTTGAAGATCATGTCGTCCATGTAGACTTCGAGCATATCGCCGATCTTCGGCTGGAATACCTTGTTCATCATTCGTTGGTATGTAGTTCCGGCATTTTTCAGACCGAAGGGCATTACGTTATAGTAGTAGTTGCCCGACTCGGTCATGAAAGCCGTGTACTTTTTGTCCGTTTTAGACATGGGTATTTGGTTGTACCCAGAATAAGCGTCCATAAATGATAAAAGTTTGAAACCTGCGGAATTATCGACTAATTTATCTATGCTAGGCAGAGGGTAAGCGTCTTTAGGGAAAGCCCTGTTAAGGTCGGTATAGTCAATGCACATGCGTCATTTTCCATTAGATTTCATTACAAGTACAACGTTGGAGAGCCAAGTAGTGTACTTGGCTTCCGATATGAATTAAGCCTCTAAGAAGTCCCCAACAGCTAGTTCGGCCGCGGCCGTTTTTTCCGAGGACTGCTTTCTTCTCCTCTGGGCGACGGCTTTGCACGCGGGATCAATCATTAGGTGCTGGCATGCTACTTCTAGATCGAGGCGGGGTATCTCGGCCGCGCTCCATGCGAAGATGTCGGCGTTCTCCCTGAGGCAGGCCTTGAGTTGTCTTTTGGCTAGTTCGAGCAGGTATGTACCGACTTTAACTCCTCTAGTTGGGTCGTCGCCGAGGGCTATTAGCTCGAAATCCCTGTCGGGGATTGGTCGGAGACCTTCCTCTGGTGTCTTCGCATCTTCTTTTCTTTCAGATTCTTTGTGGAACCGGCTGTTCAGGTCGATGGTGTCGATGCGAGGCATAGGTTTGCTGGGCTCAGGCCCCGTGTTGCGTGCTGCTTTGTCCTGGGCGGCTGCTTTTATGGAGCTGAGGCCTTTGGCGGAGGCTTCGAAACACCTTCTGGCCGCTTTGATGTCGCTGTTGAGCGTCACAACTTGTCCTTTGGTTGTGTAGTACTTGAGCTTGAGATGTACGGTTGAGGGGACTGCGATTAGCTTGGCCAGTGTTGGGCATCCCAAGATGCACTGGTAGATTGAGGGGCAATCAATGACTAGGAATTGGACTTTGACGGCCCTTGCGGTTTCTACCGACCCGATCGAAACGATAAGCTCGACGAACCCCCACGACTTTGTTACGGTGCCGTTGAAACCTTGTAGGTCGGATCCTACGTAGGGGGTGACGTGGTTGTCGTTCAGTTGCAGCGTCTTGAATAACTTGGAGTACATGATGTCCAATGAAATCCCTTGATCGACTAAAATGCGGCGCACATCAAAGTTGGCCATCCGGGCCCAGATAAGGAGGGCGATGGTCGCATTGGGCGCTCCGCCGGGTAGTTCGTCCCTGTAGAAAGATATGGAGGATGAGCCACCTTTGGTCGGGTCGAGGGTTGCGGCTTTGCTCGAACTCTCTAAGATTAGTTCGTCGAATTTCCGTTTCACGGATCCGACAGTGAGTTTGCTGAATCCTCCTCCGGATATGACCATGCCAGAAGGGGTGGAAGACGCCCCGGCCCAGTCAAGAAGGTAAAAGTCCTCCGGTCTGGTGATACTCATGGCCACCTGCATGGCGGGCATATCTTCCGCTGGCTTTTCCTCGGTGACTGGCTTGGCCTCTTTGGCGGCCTCTTGTTTCTTCGCATATTGCTTCAGGTGCCCTTCTCGGATTAATATTTCTATCGCGTCTTTTAGGTGGATGCAGTCTTCCGTGTTATGCCCGTGGCCTTTATGGAACCGGCAGAACTTCCATTTGTCCATGTTTGGCCGTGCAGGCATAGATTTCGGGAAGCGGACTTTGCCTGTTTGGAATTCCGCGTTTGCGCATTCGTTTAAGATGCGTTCCCTAGATGCATTCAGCAAGGTGTATTCCTGAAACTTCCCTGCTGGTGCTTTGTAGTCTTTTGGATCCCGACCTTTATCTTCTTTCTTCTTATCAGTTCCTCGGCGAGAGTCGTCTTGACGAGCACCTTTAGTGTTCTCCTCCTGTCTTGAGTTGCGGGCTGCGTGAGCCGCCTCCTTCTCCTCGTATTGTATGTACGCTTGAGCCTTGAGAAAGAATTCATCCAAGGTGGCGGGCGTTTTGATCCCGACGGCTTTGGCGAAGTCCGAACGTGGTCGGAGGCCTCGCTCGAGCAAGAACTTTTTCATATGGGCTGTCGTGGATACCTGCACGGCCTCTTTGTTGAACCTTTCTATGTAGGCCCGGAGGGATTCTTCTTTTCCTTGGATGATGGCCTCTAAGGATGCTTCTGATTTTGGGTGTCTTCAGGAGGCCGTGAAGTGCCTGGAGAAAAGTTTTCTGAGCACTTTCCATTAAGTAATGGATTCATCGGGCAAACTTTTGTACCACGTCATGGCTCCCTTACGCAGGGTGGTCGGGAATAGGCGGCATTTTATTGCACCGGGCACCCCTCTGTAGTTTAGGAGGGCGTCGATGTTTTCTATGTGCTCGTCTGGGTCGGTGGTCCCGTCATATGTGCCCAGCGGCGGGGGTTTTTCAAGACCGGCTGGAAGGGGTGCTTCCAAGATTGCATGGGACAGAGGGCCCGGCGCTCCTCTTCTTCGTCGCTGGCGGAAGGAGTGGAGGACCGGCTGCGACTCCGCCTGTGTCGCCTACAGTTATCGACGTGCTTCGTAGGAGGTGACCGGGATCTTCTTTTTGGTCTAGGGGAATATGATCGGTGTCAGGAGCGATGGTCGCTCGACACTTTCTTGGAAGCGAGGCCCGCGTTTTTCCTTGGGGAGGGTGAACGAGGGCGTTTCTTGGGAACCATGTCGCGCTGAGAGCGAGATTTGTGGCCGGGGGGAGTCTTCGAACGGCGTTTTCGCTCGAGCGCCCCGATCCTGTCGTTCTGCTGCTGAATAAGTGCGTTCGTCTGCGCAAGGGCGGCCAGAACGGCTGTCATTGTCTGGTTCTGAGGAGCTTGGCCCTTGGATGAGAAAGGGTTTTCTAGAGCCTCTTCGTGGTTGTCTCTGCCACTGGTGTCCCCGAGATGATGGAGGGCATCTTCTTGGAAATATTTTGGGGAAGGAGATGCTGTGATGCCGTCCCGAGGGACGGTGTTTTTGGGTGGAGGAATGACGACAGAGATGTCTTTCTTATTGAGTATTGTAGCGTCTAATGAAGAGGAGTCTTCGTTATTGCCAACCATGGATGATAGTTGATTAAAGCTTTGGTTCCTAGATTCTTGCAGGAGGCAAGAACAAATCAAGAAAGTGCAAAAAGAGGAACGGGGAAGCTAGACCTTCCCACAGACGGCGCCACTGATCTTACCGAGAAGATCAGATGGCCAGCAACAAAGAAGGCTTGAAATTCGGAGCGGTTGAAAGGGAAAAAAATGGTTGTACCTGCAAGGCACTCCGATGCCAAAGTAAGTATGTGATCCACAAAGTACAACAAAGTGAGAGATTTTGGGGGTAAGAAAAAGGTTACCTTGCCCTTTGAGGTTAGAGGGTTATTTATAGGATAATCTTAAGCGAAATTGGCTCCGCTTTGCAAGGCGTGGATCTAGATGACGCATGAGCTGGCCGCTACCGGAAACGAGGCTCTCTCGTGCTCGGTTATGTCTGGTGTTTGCCCGGGGCGGACCGAGGGAGGTTGTCGTGCGCGCGTCTAGGGTTCCTTGGGCCGAAGGCTGTATTGGCCCAATAAGAGTGATTGGGCCGGTCCAGAACAATATATATATATATATATGTACCTGGTGGTAGTGAGTGGTCTCGGTTGTAAGTCTCGTGTGTTGAGGTCGTAAAACCGTTGGATTAACTCATTGTAGTTTCAGTCCAAGAAACAAACTATAGAGGACTGTGAGAGAGAGAGAGATAGAGAGAGAGAGAGAGATAGATAGAGAGAGAGAGAGGGGGGGGGGGGGAGAGAGAGAGTTAAGAAGAAAACTAGTGACTTTAAGATACTAGTCTATTTAGAAAAATTTCTTGTTGAATAATTTGCATTGAATTATGTCTGAAATCTTAAGGGCTTTAAGCGAGTTGGGAAATAATAGTCGTAGAAGTACTAATAATCGATTTTTATGTCCTGCGTCATGTAGTACCACTAATTATAAATTAAATCAAGATAATTTCCAAAATCATGAATTAGAAATTCAAGAAATGGAAATCCGTTTAGCTAATTGGTCTATAGATGTAGTTGAGTCCAACTTAAATGATGGTCCAGTTTATTTTAATTGCCTTTCAAACTTTAGTATGAGCTTATCAAACGAGTTTATTCCAAGCTCTTTAGTTATCTATGTTCAAACTCTTGGAGACACTTTTAACCATGGAGTTGCTAACATAGATGTCATTAGTAGAATAACATATAAAATCTCAAAGGTTAATTATGATTTTAAATCTCTAAAACCGACCCATAGAAAAGAGACTTGTATTATAGAAGCAAATTTGAGTAAAGCAAATGTTATGACCCAAAATATATTAACTGTTTTAGATATAATTGATAAACTTCCAGAAGACTGGATACTAGGGGATGTTATTGAAACTGATAAAATAGAAGCTAGAACCATTGGAGGTGTTATTCAAGACATTGATGGATCGGTTAGAATTAGAATGAATAGAAGTCAATCCCATCAATACTACGCTTCAATTAGTGTCAGTACCTCCTCTAACGCCAGGCCCTTGACTGCTAGACGATCAACTGATTCCACCGTTAGAATCAATTTAGTCGGGGTAGACTTCAATCATGATGTTCCTATCCCAATTTATCATGAGGAAACCTCTAGGTCACCTTCACCTATTGCTTCGCAAGTTTTAGGTAACCTAACTAGAGAAGATCCATTCATCATAGATAAAACATGGATTAGAAATGAGTTTAACTCAGATTATAATAAGGAAAAGAGAGATTGATATTTCTCTTCTTTTGATAAAACATTAACAAAATTATATTTTGAAAATTTTTATGAATTTTTATGTTATCATGAAATTAATACATATTTCTTTACTTGGTTTGAATTATATTGTTTAGAAGGAAAAATTAAAAATCCCTATGCTAATAAGATGTTTTTAGATGTTAACACCAAAATTACTACTCATTGGAAAACAATTAAAAAATAAACTATTAGCTCTATACATCCCCACCTTTGAAAGCTATTAAAATAACACCACGTAAAGAAAATGTTGAGATATAAGTATCTCCTTTAAAAACAATTATGCGTCCTGAGGAAGCTAGAAAAGATATTAATAACATTCATAGTCAACTTAACTTTACTAACCGAATATTAAGTACTATGTCAAAACAATTAGAAATAATCGAGGATTCTATTCCTCATACTGCTGATACACCTTCTACCAAACTTGACCCTACCAGACCAATATATCATTATGATATTCCCTCGAAAGATAAACTGCAAGGTATGCTGCTAGGTCAAGAATCTGATGAGAAAATTATTGAATTAATTAAAAGATTAAATGGTTTAAATTTAGGATCACTATCCACTTTACACACCCTCTCTCACAAAGGATAAATTATTAGTACATTAAATACATTAGGGAATAGAGGCCATAGGCCAAAAACTAGAAATTATTATCCTAGACCTTCATTTAATGACTTGCAATTTGAAGAAAGAATTGGGTTTGTAGGAGATAGCTAATCTGGAGGATCTAAAGTTGAATGGAATATAAATGGTGCTTCAGAACTACATATTCTGGATACCATTCAACAAATGACAATGACTTCTACACCTTTTAATATTAGAAGAAATAGCGATAAAAAGACCAAAGACATGATAGTCAGGGGCTTTAATGGTCAATAAAGGGTTGGTGGGATAACATCATTGCCCCAGATGATAAGTTAAAAATTAATATGGCACTTAAAGGCAAAAATAATGAAGAAAATTATGTTACAACTCTCCTTTACGCCATTACTAAATTCTTTGTAGGAGATCCCTTAAAATTTCAACAAAGAGCCTCTTATCAATTAATGAACCTTTATTGCCCTACCATGTCTGATTATCGTTGGAATAAAGACATGTTTCTTTCTAAACTCTGCCTTAGATCTGATGGAGCGGTGGATTATTGAAAAGAAAGATTTATGAGTGACTTACCTAGATTATTCGTTGAAAAGGTTAAAATCAATATTAAACAAAATTTTAATGGGACAATTCCTTACAATGCTTTGTCTATGGGGTAAATTTCTAATTATATGATTGACACAGGTATACAAATATGTACTGATTATAAAATACAAAATAAAATTAAAAATGAAAAAAATGAATGGTAAGCACGAAATGAGAACATTTTGTGAACAATATGGAGTTGCCTCTATAAGGTTCTAGTAACCCCAAGGGTAAGAAGCAAGTTAGTAACAAAAGAAAAAACTCTCATTACCATAAACAATATTATAAAAAAGATAATCAAGAATTTTATAATAAGCCTTACAAAAGAAATTATGGTAAGAAACCACAGAATAAAAGAGCTTTCAAAAAACCTCATAATAAAGATAAAGATGTAAAATGTTTTAAATGTGGTCGTTTTGGTCATTACTCTAATAAATGTAATGTTAAAAAAATTAATCAAATCAGTAATTTAGATATTTCTGATGAATTAAAAGAAAGTCTTACTAGCACTTTGGAAAATATTATGCTAAACAATGAGGATTCTTCATCTTCTGAAGAATCATCATATGGATCAGCTTACGATGATGTTAATTAACTAAATAACTTGGAAGAGTCAACCTCTGACTTTGATGAATGTTTTGGATTAGACTTTTGTAGTTGTAACAACTGTTCTAAAAGAATTAATGTCCTTACCAATAGTCAAACTATAGGGATGTCAATTGCATCTGTTAATGGGGATCCCTGTGGGGAATATCTGTGCGGAGATCCGAAGTTGGGGATTTTTTTCCCCGTGGGGATGGGGATGGAGGGAAAAGTTCCCCCGATAACAGTTTGGGGCGGGGATTGGGAAAGTATCCTCCGTCCCCGTGGATTCCCCGACTCCGAAGATATATGTTAATTTATATATTTTATATATATTATATAATTATATAATTTTACAATGTATTAGAAAATGAAGAGTAATTAGAAGTTATAGATTTGTCACACATAATTAACCACTTGCGTTGGACGACATCAGTATTGTGCTAGAAAATTAGTGGAAGCACGGTAGCAAGAAGTTATGTTACTATTTATTTATTTTTACATAAAAAATATTAGCAACATCAAGTTCTTTTGCTTTTTTATTTATTATTGATGCAAGATGAATTTTGATTTTTTTTTTTAGAAAATAAAGATGCAAATATATGCGTTTTAAAAAATACAGAAAAAAAACAAAATACTAGCGTCATAGTTTTGATCAAAAAGTGTAGAAATTTTCTTAAGATTCGATCTCCGTGGATATCCGTGGGGATCTGTGGGGATGGGGATGGAGGGAAATATTCCCCCGTGGCGGGGATTGGGGATGGGGATGGGGACTAAATTTGGGAGCGGGGCGGGGAGTGGAGAAGCATCCTCCGAACAATATCTGCCCCGTTGACATCCCTATCAAACTAATACATTAATCACCATATTAGATAAAATGCAGGACTCTGAAAGTAAAGAAATTTTCATGCGTCGGATAAAAGATATTATTAACGATAACGACGTTCATAAACATGACATTCATAAAATAGAATTTAAAGATATTATGAAAATGTTTGAACCACCTAAAACAGTTACTATTAACGATTTAAATAATGAAATAAAGATATTAAAGACTGAAATTAAATATCTAAAAAAACGTGGAGATAATTTAGAATTAAAATTTTGTGAGCTACAAGGAAATTTTATTATTAGTCAAGAACAAAAGGTTAGACCAACTGAGACTCCTTCTACATCAGGTGCTAATAATTCTAAGAATTACATAGATAATATTGCTAGGATTATATCTCATAAATAGTATACAAGAGTCCAATTAATTGTTCAGAATCAGACTTATGAATTAATTGCGTTAATAGATTCTAGAGTAGATTTAAACTGTAGTCAAGAAGGATTAATCCCGACTCAATATTATGAAAAAACAAAAGAATTTCTGCGAGGAGAAAACGGTAGTAAATTACCAGTTTCTTATAAATTATCTAATGCCAGGATCTGTTATAAAACTTCATTTTTGTTAGTAAAAAATTTCATGAAATTATTATATTAGAAACATCATTCCTAACGTTATTATATCCTTTTACGGTTAGTGACACCGCAATACCCATAAATGCTTTAGGAAGAACAATTAAATTTGAATTTTTAAATCAACCAAAAATTAGGGATCTTAATTCCATTAAATAAAGAAGTATATCCCATGTAAATCAAATAAATATAAAAGGAAATAAAATCAATTTTATTAATAAAGAATTTCATTTACTAATTTTATTAGTTTATTAATCAACATATATTTGAAGATTAATTCAGATTTAAATGAAGATTTAAATTTGAATTTATATTGAAACAAACCATATAATGTTGGAGAGATTTAAGGAACAAACAATATCCAACAAATTCTACATGAATTCTAGAAGAAGTCAAACCAAATATCCATGAAGAAAAGCCCATAAGATTTATGCTATATAAGGAACTCTTTCTTAGATCGGAAGACACGAATCATACATTGAAGATCTATAGAGTTTATGGTTCAAAAGAGTCATTGTTTTATGTACACCATTATGTTTCAGTAACTTGGCATAGTAGGTTTGTCTAGTTGACTTGAAAGATTCAACATCTCTCATAATTGTAATTGAGGTTGATCACTAGGGTTTAATGATTGTTATCCCCTATCACGAGTTGTGTGATAAAGAAGAAAGTGAGTAGGTTCTCATGTTTAGGGAGAGGCTCTAAATAGAAAGTTATTGGGTAGTGTTAGGAAGAGGCATTGAACACCGTGAGCTTGTTATTATTTGTAAGAATAATTGTTCTAGACCTCTAAATAGTGAATTTTCTTTCTTGAGTTGTGGACTCAACCCTCTAGACATAGGCGTTGTTTCACAGAACTGTGTTACCAATTGATGGTATCATTTGTAACACCCGTATATTTTAATTTTAATTTAATTGGAAATTGAATTAATAATTAAAATTGGTTTGATTTTATGAAAATAATTGGAAAAAAGAATGGTTTATGGCATTGGGCCATGTGTGATGTTAGTGAAGAGGGGGGGTGTTATGTTAGTAAAGCCTTTTACTAATTATAATGTTATTTTCATAAAATAATAAGGAAGATTTGGGAAAGAGAGTTAGAATGTGAAAAAGGAGAACTGAAAAATTCGGAACTCAAGAACATGAAAGAGGAGCGGTAGAGGGAGAGACCAATAAAGAACTTGGACTAAGGTAAGGGGGGACTCCCCGGTTAGCATCTATTATCGCATTCTTAGATTATAATATTGATTAGGGATGTTGTTTGGATCAATTGGATTATATGTTAGGTTTAGGGAGGTTATAATTGATGAAATTGCATAGATTATTGGTTGATAATGTGTTGTTTTGATGTATAATGATGTATGATGATGCAATTGATGGTTATTTGGATGTATATGATGTTTAGAATCGATTTTGGACTCAAAATGTGTGAGATCGCAGGGTCTGTCGCAGACCTGAGAATTTGTAAAATCGCAGGTCCGCTAAGCGGAGGGGGGGTCCGCTAAGCGGAGGACCCGACCTAGTTAGCTTCTGTTGAAGGTCGCTAGTGGTCCGCTGAGCGGAGGTCTGAAGGTAGTTCGCTTCTGTCGCGAGTCGCTAGTGATCCGCTGAGCGAACCTTGCTGTGTAGAAAATTTTTCAAACTTGAAAATGACGTATCTTTTGAACCGTTGGCCTGTTTTTAGTGTCGTTTCGAGTACGATGAACCTTATGAGATAACCTATGTGTTTAAATGATGGGATGAGGTGTAACTTCATTTATTTTGAAACATGATCTTATTTCTTGATGAATGGTGTATTGTACATATATGTGATGAGATGTGTTGATACATGCTATGTTTGAAATAATAATCATGTGATGATTTATGAGTTGTATAATGATGATAATTGGATGGTATTCGAATGATGCTAATATATATTTAAACATACTTGATGATGATGATGATCATGATTATGGTATAAGTATGTTATATATGTTGCATTCATTCACAATCATTTGTTGAGGACTGGATCCTGATGATGTGGGGATTCAGTGAAGGGCATAATTCCCACTGTGTGGAATTTGTGCTGGCAGGACCGTATCTTGAAGATGTTGGATCGGTCGATGGGTTATTCCCATTGATGATGTATGGTACCACATGCATAGTGTCAGTCATTACATATGCATGATTTTTATAACATGATTGAATGTGTTTCAGTGTTATGAATTGATGATGTGCTAGTTGTGTGTTTGTTGAAACTGTCTGAATATGATACAATTGGGCGATAATAATAATAATATGTACACATTATTCAATTTTGTACATGATAGTCAGGGGCTTTAATGGTCAATAAAGGGTTGGTGGGATAACATCATTGCCCCAGATGATAAGTTAAAAATTAATATGGCACTTAAAGGCAAAAATAATGAAGAAAATTATGTTACAACTCTCCTTTACGCCATTACTAAATTCTTTGTAGGAGATCCCTTAAAATTTCAACAAAGAGCCTCTTATCAATTAATGAACCTTTATTGCCTTACCATGTCTGATTATCGTTGGAATAAAGACATGTTTCTTTCTAAACTCTGCCTTAGATCAGATGGAGCGGTGGATTATTGAAAAGAAAGATTTATGAGTGACTTACCTAGATTATTCGTTGAAAAGGTTAAAATCAATATTAAACAAAATGTTAATAGGACAATTCCTTACAATGCTTTGTCTATGGGGTAAATTTCTAATTATATGATTGACACAGGTATACAAATATGTACTGATTATAAAATTCAAAACAAAATTAAAAATGAAAAAAATGAATGGTAAGCACGAAATGAAAACATTTTGTGAACAATATGGAGTTGCCTCTATAAGGTTCTAGTAACCCCAAGGGTAAGAAGCAAGTTAGTAACAAAAGAAAAAACTCTCATTACCATAAACAATATTATAAAAAAGATAATCAAGAATTTTATAATAAGCCTTACAAAAGAAATTACGGTAAGAAACCACAGAATAAAAGAGCTTTCAAAAAACCTCATAATAAAGATAAAGATGTAAAATGTTTTAAATGTGGTCGTTTTGGTCATTACTCTAATAAATGTAATGTTAAAAAAATTAATCAAATCAGTAATTTAGATATTTCTGATGAATTAAAAGAAAGTCTTACTAGCACTTTGGAAAATATTATGCTAAACAATGAGGATTCTTCATCTTCTGAAGAATCATCATATGGATCAGCTTACGATGATGTTAATTAACTAAATAACTTGGAAGAGTCAGCCTCTGACTTTGATGAATGTTTTGGATTAGACTTTTGTAGTTGTAACAACTGTTCTAAAAGAATTAATGTCCTTACCAATAGTCAAACTAATACATTAATCACCATATTAGATAAAATGCAAGACTCTGAAAGTAAAGAAATTTTCATGCGTCGGATAAAAGATATTATTAACGATAACGACGTTCATAAACATGACATTCATAAAATAGAATTTAAAGATATTATGAAAATGTTTGAACCACCTAAAACAGTTACTATTAACGATTTAAATAATGAAATAAAGAATTAAAGACTGAAATTAAATATCTAAAAAAACGTGGAGATAATTTAGAATTAAAATTTTGTGAGCTACAAGGAAATTTTATTATTAGTCAAGAACAAAAGGTTAGACCAACTGAGACTCCTTCTACATCAGGTGCTAATAATTCTAAGAATTACATAGATAATATTGCTAGGATTATATCTCATAAATAGTATACAAGAGTCCAATTAATTGTTCAGAATCAGACTTATGAATTAATTGCGTTAATAGATTCTAGAGTAGATTTAAACTGTAGTCAAGAAGGATTAATCCCGACTCAATATTATGAAAAAACAAAAGAATTTCTACGAGGAGAAAACAGTAGTAAATTACCAGTTTCTTATAAATTATCTAATGCCAGGATCTGTTATAAAACTTCATTTTTGTTAGTAAAAAATTTCATGAAATTATTATATTAGGAACATCATTCCTAACGTTATTATATCCTTTTACGGTTAGTGACACCGCAATACCCATAAATGCTTTAGGAAGAACAATTAAATTTGAATTTTTAAATCAACCAAAAATTAGGGATCTTAATTCCATTAAATAAAGAAGTATATCCCATGTAAATCAAATAAATATAAAAGGAAATAAAATCAATTTTATTAATAAAGAATTTCATTTATTAATTTTATTAGTTTATTAATCAACATATATTTGAAGATTAATTCAGATTTAAATGAAGATTTAAATTTGAATTTATATTGAAACAAACCATATAATGTTGGAGAAATTTAAGGAACAAACAATATCCAACAAATTCTACATGAATTCTAGAAGAAGTCAAATCAAATATCCATGAAGAAAAGCCCATAAGATTTATGCTATATAAGGAACTCTTTCTTAGATCGGAAGACACGAATCATACATTGAAGATCTATAGAGTTTATGGTTCAAAAGAGTCATTGTTTTATTTACACCATTATGTTTCAGTAACTTGGCATAGTAGGTTTGTCTAGTTGACTTGAAAGATTCAACATCTCTCATAATTGTAATTGAGGTTGATCACTAGGGTTTAATGATTGTTATCCCCTATCACGAGTTGTGTGATAAAGAAGAAAGTGAGTAGGTTCTCATGTTTAGGGAAAGGCTCTAATTAGAAAGTTATTGGGTAGTGTTAGGAAGAGGCATTGAACACCGTGAGCTTGTTATTGTTTGTAAGAATAATTGTTCTAGACCTCTAAATAGTGAATTTTCTTTCTTGAGTTGTGGACTCAACCCTCTAGACATAGGCGTTGTTTCACAGAACTGTGTTACCAATTGATGGTATCATTTGTAACACCCGTATATTTTAATTTTAATTTAATTGGAAATTGAATTAATAATTAAAATTGGTTTGATTTTATGAAAATAATTGGAAAAAAGAATGGTTTATGGCATTGGGCCATGTGTGATGTTAGTGAAGAGGGGGGTGTTATGTTAGTAAAGCCTTTTACTAATTATAATGTTATTTTCATAAAATAATAAGGAAGATTTGGGAAAGAGAGTTAGAATGTGAAAAAGGAGAACTGAAAAATTGGGAACTCAAGAACGTGAAAGAGGAGCGGTAGAGGGAGAGACCAATAAAGAACTTGGACTAAGGTAAGGGGGGACTCTCCGGTTAGCATCTATTATCGCATTCTTAGATGATAATATTGATTAGGGATGTTGTTTGGATCAATTGGATTATATGTTAGGTTTAGGGAGGTTATAATTGATGAAATTGCATAGATTATTTGTTGATAATGTGTTGTTTTGATGTATAATGATGTATGATGATGCAATTGATGGTTATTTGGATGTATATGATGTTTAGAATCGATTTTGGACTCAAAATGTGTGAGATCGCAGGGTCTGTCGCAGACCTGAGAATTTGTAAAATCGCAGGTCCGCTAAGCGGAGGGGGGTCTGCTAAGCGGAGGACCCGACCTAGTTAGCTTCTGTTGAAGGTCGCTAGTGGTCCGCTGAGCGGAGGTCTGAAGGTAGTTCGCTTCTGTCGCGAGTCGCTAGTGATCCGCTGAGCGAACCTTGCTGTGTAGAAAATTTTTCAAACTTGAAAATGACGTATCTTTTGAACCGTTGGCCTGTTTTTAGTGTCGTTTCGAGTACGATGAACCTTATGAGATAACCTATGTGTTTAAATAATGGGATGAGGTGTAACTTCATTTATTTTGAAACATGATCTTATTTCTTGATGAATGGTGTATTGTACATATATGTGATGAGATGTGTTGATACATGCTATGTTTGAAATAATAATCATGTGATGATTTATGAGTTGTATAATGATGATAATTGGATGGTATTCGAATGATGCTAATATATATTTAAACATACTTGATGATGATGATGATCATGATGATGGTATAAGTATGTTATATATGTTGCATTCATTCACAATCATTTGTTGAGGACTGAATCCTAATGATGTGGGGATTCAGTGAAGGGCATAATTCTCATTGTGTGGAATTTGTGCTGGCAGGACCGTATCTTGAAGATGTTGGATCGGTCGGTGGGTTATTCCCATTGATGATGTATGGTACCACATGCATAGTGTCAGTCATTACATATGCATGATTTTTATAACATGATTGAATGTGTTTCAGTGTTATGAATTGATGATGTGCTAGTTGTGTGTTTGTTGAAACTGTCTGAATATGATACAATTGGGTGAATGATATAACTATGATGTGTTATTATTTATGATGCAATAATATTTGTTAATTGCAATGAGACTCACCCTTACATGTTGTTATTTTCAGATTGAGGTAGCGACTTTCCGACTTGGTGAGGATTAGCTCATGAGTTACTGCGTTTTAATTTAGCGTCAGGTGTCATGCTCTGATATAGTGTAACACTGGGGAACATGATGTTTTGAGTTTATGTTTTATAATTCTAATTGTTGTTTGAGTTTGAAGGATAAAGTTTTAAAAAGATGTTGAACTTATCCGTATGATTTAATTTCCACTGTGTTAGCATGAATTATTATGTATTATGATGGATTCCTCGGTGAACGCATGACAATGATATATGGTATTGGTTTTTAAATATGAATTGTGGCACCCTTGTTTTCATGTTACTCTGAAATATTAATTTAATTGCCGCGGGGTTTAGAAGGGTGTTACATCATTTATTGCTTTTCTCCTCCATCATGTATTACAAGTAAATTATGGTGGTTTTGGTTTAACTTACCGAACCAATGGCTAGGATATCGCATGAAACATCTATCCCGTGAGGAACAAAATTTCAGAATCTTTTTCTTTTTCTCGATTGTCCAAAGAGGATTCGGTTTATCTACTACTTCTCCATTAATATGGTGAATAGTATAAACAAACCATTGATTATGGTTTCCTACAATTCAAAATCAAGATTTGGATGAATATTTTAATTCTATATTTCCACAATTCAAACTATCACTATTAAACTGAGGAGTTGTGTTTAGGAAATTTCTCTTATTAAAAACAGTGTTGGAATTCATCTTCTTCTTGTGACGATTAGTCTTTAAACAAAAGTTAACCTCAGTTGTCACTTATTGAACATGTAATTTCATGCACAAGAGGGGGGGGGGGGGGGGGTGTTTAATTGTGAAGATTTGAAAAACGATAGTTTAAAACAAAATCATCAAATAATATGTGATTTTATATATATATATATATATATATATATATATATATATATATATATATATATATATATATATATATCCAATTTATCCATCAACATATTTTCAAAAAATAAATATTCATTAACCATAAAATTTATTTTTTCTTAAAATTTATCAAAAGATATTTTTTTATTTTTTCTATCTATCTATTTATTTATATTATATTTGTTTGATTCAAGACTTCACTTACTAAAAAATAATTTGGAGAATGAGATTCCTCCCTCACTTCCAAATTAATTGTCATTTAATAACTATTACTCCCCTTTTCAAAATAAATATCATACTTAATACTTTTTCACAATTTTAAAAAATGTGATAAATAAAAGAAAGATTAATTACAGTTTTGTTTCTCCTATTTTCCTTGATTCACAAAATTGGTCTCCTATTTTAAATTTAAAAAATTTTGGTCCTCCTATTTATGATTTAAACAATTTTGATCGCCCTTTCATATTTTTGCACTTAAAATAATGATGTTTATACTTTTTAAAATGTCAAATTACTTGTGAAACATGACAAATCATCTTATATAAATCTATTATTGAACTTTGTAGATGAAAATATAAGTTAAAAAAATAAAAAAGTCTCATAAATTTTCTTTGAAAAATATGAGAGAAGAAATAAAACTATTTAAATTTAAAATAGAGGGACCAAAACTGTTTGAATTTAAAATAGGGAGACTAATTTCGTGAATTAAATAAAATATAGAGACCAAAATTATAATTTAGTCATAAAAGGAAAAGAATAATAGTTGATCAAACTATTTTTATTAATTGCTGGTGTATTGTAATTAATATTAATATAATGTGAGAGAAATAATAAATTAAAAATATTAATTAGAAGATATAATTAAAAGATAAAAATTTATGTTGCCTTAGAAATTAAAAACGCCATTTATTTTAAAATAAATAATTTTTATAAATGTGATATTTATTTTAGAACGGAAGCAGTAGCCAATAAAATAAATTGAATGAGTGACGTAACACAACTGATATTTATTAATTGAGTTAAATAAATATAAATTATCAATATTGAATGTCATCTTGTTAGAAATATTTATTTATATTTATAAATTAATAATTTTTAAAAAAAAATAATTAAGATAAACTATTTAGTATTCATATGAGTTTTGGTCTTAGTTAAAATCTATTTAAAATTTTAATTTATCAAAATAAATTATAAAATGATTAATGTAACTTAATGATATTGTTTGATTGTATCATAGATACTAGGATACGTATCCAACTAAATCTATAAGAGATAGTGAAGTGTTCACTATTAATTAAAAGGATTGATGGAGTATTTTTCTTTGTTTTGTCATATTTTGCTTAATTTTGGGGCGGTGATTATAGGAGGAATGACGTCATTGTACGGAGAATGAGATGCTTCCAAAAACGGAACCACGTAACCTCTCTTACTTCCAATCACGTGCCTACAGCTCACATTGGAATCAAAACGCCACCTTTCTTTTTCCTCACTGTGCAGTGCAGTACAGCAGCCCTCTTTATTTATTTTTAATTAATTTACTAATTGTTAATTACATTTAGGAGAATCAAGGATGGGTCTTTTTCCTAAAACTTTAGATTGTGTGGGAATGTAAGAATTAATCCGATTTATCCTTTAAAATTTATTGTTTAATTTAATTTAATTAATTTCTTAAAAAAAAAAAAAAAAAGTAGGATTCTTCCTCAAACTAAACCAATCAAAGTTATTCGTTGTATGGTTTCCAACACTTTCTCTAAAATTAAGAGGCGGGGTCCAGAATTTTTGACTCGGATTATGGTCTAGTTATTTAGAGGTCTCCCTGTGTGGGAAGTAGTGTTGATGAGGATAGACTCTGGTTCGAATCTCTCCTCCCCAGATAGAAGGACGGAAAAAAAAAATCCAAAATCGACACTCCTTCTCTAACAAAATTGGTGAATTATATTGTTGCACTAAGTTGCAAACATTGTTCAACAAATAATTTTCCCCTTGCATGCCTAAACTAGCTTGTCGTAGTTAGAAACTGTGGAGAATTTCATGTATATGAGTTATAAATTGGGACGAAGGTTGCTTTGATGTTTGACCTTAAAGTGGTTGTAAAGAAGATTGAATGGTTGAAAGATCTTAGAAGGTCCCTTGTCCAATTGTTGGAGGTCCTAGATTTTGTTGTGTTGGGATTGTAGGAGGATTAACTAACATTGTAATATCTTCCATTAATGGAGAAAGTGAAACTTCTCTCACAAGATCGAGAGCATTGGTTGCGGTAACAGTTGCGGCGGTGGCGTTGAAATAGGAAAGGTCAATGATTTAAAAGAGAAAAGGGCAATTTGGAATTGTAGTGAAGAGATGGTGGTTCTTTGTGTAAATTCATGAGAATCAGAAGTCGTATCCCATATACAACGCCACTATTTTGAATTGGAACTAGAAATAGGAGGAGATTGAATGGAATAGAATTTTGGTACGACGGAGTGAACTTCTAGTGCGGCAGATATGGAGTGGACCTGCAAGGTTAACAATGCAACATCTAAGTAAGTGAATGAAAAAATAGTCTGAAACTGTGAATGAAAGAATAATAGAAAAGATGCATGTTGAGCGTTATATAGTGTGAGCGATTTTGTCTTCGTGAGATTTGATACCTCACATGAGTTGTCATCCAATTAGATCCAATGGTGGATAATACGCTGGGGGCCAGAATTACATGTCATCGATTGGGTTGAGGTATCATCTATTCGGCGAGTAATTCTGTGCAATGTTTGTTATTGGATCTTTCATTGTGGGCCTTACGCAGGGCCGGCCCAAACTATTTGGAGGCCCTGTTCATATCTCAAAAAAAGGGCCTTAAAAAATAAAATACAAATATTTTTAAAAAATAATTAAATTTTAAACAACATTAAAAATTTAAAAATATTAATAAATATTTCAATTGGAATTTAACATGTATAAGTATTATTTTAATTTTTTTTAGATTTTGTCTATTAGTCACTAAATTAAATTAAGTATGTCAATCCACTCATGGCTAAATAATTATATTTATAATTTTAAATTTGAGAAATGGTTTTATAATAATGAGACTCTCAAGATTTTAAAATACTATATTAAAGATATATATATATATATATATATATATATATATATATATATATATATATATATATATATATATATATATATATATATATATATATATATATATATATATATATATACTTTCATACTCACTTCTACTAATATATTAATATTCTTCATTTAAAAAATACTTATGGATCATTTTAATAAGAGTTAAAATAATAACATGAAGAAAACCTTAAGTTAATGAAAAATCTTATAAGACTTTACAAATAATAAATTAAACAAGATTTAATTTAATTTTAAACATGTTATTTAGAATGAATTTAATAATTCATTTTTAGAAAGATAATATATATTTCTATAAAAAGGTAATAATATAATAAATGAAGTAATTCTATGATAAATCTTTTAATATTTAATTATAATTCAAAACTATTATCTACCATTTAAAAAAATTAGAAAAAATAACAAAGATCTTTAATCACAAGATGTAGAATGGTGGATAGACAATTTTCATGTCATAATTTCTATGATAAAAATAAATCTATAAGAAAATATATGTATTACATAGAAAACAAGTATATGTATTATATAGAAAACTGTTCTTTTACATTATATAGAAACTGTTTTCATTATGTATATTGTATCATAAAAGTTAACTTTGTAAAATAGAATGAAAAGTGTTTTTACCATATAGCGAACGACCTACTTTCCACTTACAGCTTTGCTAAACAAAAAATAGGCCCTATAATGTGTGAGGCCCTGTGCTGTGGCACTGTTTGCACAGCCACAGGGCCGGGCCTGGCCTTACGAGAGGCATATAACATCCATTATTTCTCATATTTGGAAGCAAATCCAACTCTTAGAAGAGTCGTCCAAAAACATCTCCACCAATTCCATCGCAACCACTAAATCAACAAAGATAGAAACTACAAAAAGCGTATCAAAGATAATAAAAAATTCATCCTCCAAATATAGCACACATTTCATACTTTCACTTACTTAAACATAGAGGTGACAAAACATATCCAATCCGTCAAACATGTCCATTTTGCCTATTTTTTCTGAGAAGGATCAAGATTTTAGATCTATACCCTATAATATGTCAGTTCCGTCTCGCTCAATTTTTTGCGGTCTTTTGCAGAAGTGAACATTAACATATATTTTTTTTTTAATTTTAAACTTTAAAGATGCAATGTCCGCAGGTCCGCCACGCCCTATCCTCATTTTTTTAAGGCAGATCAAAATTTTAAACCTACACCCACTCCGCTCCATTTTTTGGCCGATTTTAGCAAAACCGACCTAAACGATGCGGATTTACTATCATACTTAAACATCCTACCTTACTTTGAACCGAAACATCTTTTCGGCTACCATCTATAATAAAAAGAATCTACCAAAAACTCAAAAAAGAAAGAATTTAACTCCACTAAACTAAATAAAGTATACTCCTCTAAAATAAGCAAATTGCTATCTTAACAAACATACATCATATCCACATCTTACCGAAGTGGAATCTAACCAATAAAACCATGATAAACTTCAATTCATTGGGAAAGGTATCTTTATAACAAATTAGAAGCGTAAATTACACACTACATATACATACACTTTCCACACCGCCAAATATATCCGAATATAAAACTTGAAAACACATAACAGATTCAAAGTACCACTCACCTACTTCACTTTTTTATGTTCTTTCTCTTTCCTTGGTTGTGGGAGAATTTTAGGTTCTCTTCTTCAAATCTCTCATCAATATATATAACTCACTCCAAATTTCTTGACTCTCCATATTTTTTCAATCACTCTCTAAATTGTACATACTTAGATATTATTATATACTTACATAAAATCAAATATGGATGATGAATATGCTAAGCTCATAAGGAGGATGAATCCACCTAGGTATTATTATTATTGTTATTATTCATTTTTCATTCATGTTTCTAAGAAGGGTGTTTGTATTTTGTTTCAATTAAGCTTGTTTTAAGCTTGTTTTATTTCTTCAATTTTTCCTCTTATTTTTGTAGATCTTTGTTTGATTCTTCCTAGAAATTGGAGGGTTGAAATCAAGATAATCTATATGAATATGTATGTGTGTTGAATTGATATTGTTTTTGCTAACTAGGTTCTTGTTATGTAGGGTTGTGATTGACAATAATGCATGTGAAAACGCCACTGTTATTAAGGTATGGCTTGTAGCTTTTTCCTTTCCTTAGGTTCCACAAAAAATAGTTATCAACATAAGAATTATGTTTAAGAGTCCCTTATGTTGACCCTACAAGCCGGTTATGAACCGGTTTTGTAGGATTGAGTTTGAGTCAACCACAATTCTTAACATGGTATTAGAGTCTGGTTTGAAATCTGGTGGACAACCTGCTATCAGATTTTTACGATATCAGGCCACCCATCGTTTATTTGCACACTCCAGATGTCCTGTTCTGGGCAGGAGGGTGTGTGTTAAGAGTCCTATATCAGATAATATATGATCTGAACATATACTTATTAATGGGCAATCTTCATCTTACAAACCGATTTTGTCGGGTTGAGTTAGACTTAATTACAATTCTTAACATATTATTTAACTTTTTCTTTCAATTTACCCTTTTTTAAAAAACTCAATAGGATTGTTTGTTTTGCAGGTTGACAGTGTTAACAAACATGGGATACTACTGGATGTAGTCCAAGTTATTTCAGATATGAACCTTGTGATAAAAAAGGCTTATATCTCCTCTGATGGGGTTTGGTTCATGGATGGTAATTTCCTCTTTTAACCTATGAAATCAGACACAGACACCCGATACTGACACTGACACCGATAAAATTAGCTCTTAAGTATTGGCAGGCAGAGTCAATTGTGGAAACAAAACAAATTTATATTTTTTTATAATTAATATTAGCTTTGCTTCTGATCCTAGTGAATTAATTTGATTTTTTTGTTTTTTTCAGTGTTTAATGTGACGGATCGAAATGGAAGCAAGATCAAAGACAAGGAAGTCATTGATTATATTCAGAGGGTAGGAAGTTGTGTATTTGCCATTTCTTGAATGCTTCAATTGACGCTTATTTTTGTTGCACCATCTCTGTGGAAGGGTGATTTTACCGTCCTTTGATAGAAATCTTCAAGTTAAGTAAGCAGGACAACGGTATTAGAAAATATGCTCATGTGAATTTGGTTTTGGTTTTGATTTTGGTAACATAATCAATCAATCCCTGGGAGCTTTTGCATTGTTTTACCCTTGTGTTCTGCGTATCGTTCGATTATAATTTTTTTCTATACAAAATTCCTTTGGTTTTCTGTATTCTTTGAGCAAAGGGTGTGTGTATGAACCTGCTGGATTCTTATCTGGCGGATATACTGTTTGAAACGCATGTAACAGAGGATGATAAACATAAACTTTCCTTATCGCTGCCGTACTAGTTTAGTTCATAGATTTTATTTCTCTTTCGATCTTCTAGAAATTTTGATCCCTCTATTTTCCCTCCAAAAATTTGGTTCTAAGCTCTGTAGCATCAATACCTCTGAAAAATGTGTGCCCGTGTCAGTGTCGATGTCCGAAACCAACACAACACTGACACTTGTTATTATGATTAATTTATTCACTTTTTCAAATTATTACTGGTGTCGGCATGTCTGTGATGGTGTCGTGTTTCTGATGTCTTTGCTTCCTAGGTTCTGAGAAAATGACAATTTTTGTATTCTTTGTTATATCTATGAATCTCGCCAAACTAATATGTAGTCCTTCAATTATAGATTGTAAAAAAAACCTTGTAGTTTCTGATTTTCTTACCTTTCTAATTTTGTAGAGACTTGAAAAGAATCCGAGCTTTGCAACGTCGATGAGAGAGTCTGTTGGGGTCGTACCTACCGAAGAGCACACTGTTATTGAACTTACAGGCACAGACAGACCTGGTTTACTATCTGAAATCTGTGCGGTGCTCGCAGACCTTCACTGTAACGTGGTTACTGCCGAGATTTGGACGCATAATACGAGGGCTGCAGCAGTCGTTCATGTGACTGATGATTCAAGTGGATGTGCCATCGAGGATCCGTCCCGTCTCTCCATAATAAAGAATTTGCTTTGCAATGTCCTCAGGGGAAGTGACGATCCAAAGACAGCTAAAACAGCACTTTCACATCCTGGAGTTATGTATAGGGATAGACGATTACATCAGATTATGTTTGCTGACAGGGACTACGAAAGGGTTGAAAAAGCCGGACTCGGAGAAAGAGATAAAAGACCGTTTCCACATGTAACTGTATCAGACTGTATTGAAAGGGATTACACTGTGGTTATCATGAGAGCCAAAGATCGACCAAAGCTATTGTTCGATATTGTTTGCACTTTAACCGACATGCAGTATGTAGTTTTTCATGGTGTGGTTCAGACAGAAAGGACCGGGGCTTATCAGGTTAGCCGATATTTCGTTGCATGCTGTTGGGTTACGTAATTTGCATTTGCTGCATAAATTTTTACCTGATTGGGAATTTTTCATGTTATCTAGGAGTTTTATATTCGACACGTTGATGGCTTTCCGATAAGCTCAGAGGCCGAGAGAGAACGGCTTATACAATGTCTTGAAGCGGCAATCGAGAGGCGGGCATCAGAGGTACGATAAAATGAAGCACTCGAAAGTTCTAGGCCTTGCTCTTTGGTATACTAAGGTATGTTTATATGCAGGGGATGGAGCTGGAGTTATGCACGGAAGATCGTGTAGGACTTCTCTCAGATATCACAAGGATTTTCCGGGAGAACAGTTTATGCATCAAAAGAGCAGAAATATCAACAGAAAACGGGAAAGCAAAAGACACATTTTACGTCACCGATGTAACTGGTAACACTGTCGATCCAAAGATTATCGATTCAATCCGCAGACAGATTGGCGATACAGTACTGCAGGTGAAACATAACTCTAGTCTTTCACCAAAGCCACCTCAAGGCACAACAATCGGATTTCTCCTCGGAAGTTTTTTCAAAAACCGATCTTTTCAGAATTTTAAGTTGATCAGATCATATTCTTAACTGTCCTCTCTTGTGTATATTCGCACTATTTTCGCCGTGTTTCAAGTCAAACTGAAAAATGCATACATGTAAAAAAGAAACTGTTAAGTATCTACCTTCCTTCCCTCAACAAGAGGGGCTTGGAATTTATACTGCAGAATAGACATATCAAGTATCTATGAATTAGTATAGTGTAAGTAGTTGTGTACAGTAACATATTACTTAGGTTGTGTTTGGTGTAAATATTGCTAGAATATCAAAATCCAAGATAGTAAATAGTACTTTTAGGTGGTGTAGTTTGGAGTCCTTGTAAATTTGAATGTGTAATTTGGAGTACATGTAAATTTAGCTATGTACATGAAATTGAATAGAAAAAAAAAACTATGTAATGTATTCTTGTTCTCTCCTTCCAATTCAAGGGGCTAGTTAATTTGGGCCTAAAAAAGTCTAAGAATAATAAGACTTCAAATACATAGGCCCCAAAATTCAAAAGGTACCATAAGCTTCAAATAAAAGAAAAAAAATCTAATTTTGAAAAATAAAAAAAATCTGTTAAAAATTTCAAAATTTAACAACTATTTATAAAAAGTTTTTTCAACAAAAAATTTTAAAATCCCAAAATGAAAAAACAACCTTTTAAAAAAACTTTTTTCAACAAGAAAAATAAATTATATTAAAAGATCCCAAAAATAAAAAAATAATTTTTTGTTGTATGTTATCAATATCCATGAGCATATACATTAGAAAATCTCAATCCACCCCTTAATCTTTCAGCCACTTGGCGAAATTTCAATTATGTCCTCTATTTTTGTAGATTCACATTCGGAAACACATTTTTAAAAAAAAATTTGTTTCTTTTCGTAGGTACATCTACGAAACGTGTTAAAAACGAGTGTTCCGTAGAAGTACCTACGGAACAGTCTGCTATATTTTCAAATCACATACATTTCACCCAAAAACTCAATTTTTATAACAACAATGGAAACTCATATTATAATAAATTAAAGTAATGTAATTTAAAGGCAATAGTAAATATTACACCAAAAAAATACATCATATAAATCGTTGGCCATAATGTTGAATACATAATCAAAGTAACGTACATAAATGAAATCAAAATACAAATATTAAAAAAACACAGGTATCACTAATGTGTGAGTCAGACATCATCTTGCGCCTCTCCTCTGCCTCTGGTCCCGTCTCCACCTCTGCGTCCACCAGTTGGCTACTCTGCCTCAACCCTTAAGTGCCTCATATGTCCTAGCACGGTTTCTATGGTACAAAAATGCCTCCTCTGCAACCTTAATTATACTCTCCACTTGAGGCTTGCCGTCAGACCCCTCACGGAATAAACCATCGACAATGTTTGCCGTGCCATGTCAGCTATCTCACGACACCGAGGAAGAACATCGTTAGTGTGGTCCATCTGAACCTGATGAGTCCGAAAAATCTCCTCATGGGCTGGTCTGGACGGTGATTCATGTGCGGTGGGAAGCATGTATGGGTGTGACACTTTGTGTACCAGATGATGTATCCGTCGACGCAACTTCAGTCCCTCTCTGATGTGGTCGCCCAAGCCTCGGCATGAACCATGCGGTGCTCCCAATCTGTGTAACATCCTGATTTTATTAGTTATTTATTTAATTAATGTTATTTGGTGTTTTATTAATTATTTACTTATTTAGTTATATTGTAGTATAATAATTATTTAATTAATTGATTATGTGTATTGTTGTGTTACGTTGGCTAATTGAGTTATTAGTATAATTGGTGTTTTTTGTTGGAACAAGATTGAGAATCTATGTTCAGAATCTGGTTTTGATGATAACGAACATATATTTTATGAGTAACAATTTTACTACTAATGGTTTCATTTAGTGTGCAGATGTTAAGCTTAAATCCTTATACAAGATTCATCAGTACAAGAGTACAATGACTACATCAGAAACTGGCTTAGATATGAAAGAGTATATAAGGAATCAAACATCCATAAGATTGACGAAGCTAAACATCATTCATCAGATGTTCTGATTAAGAACACGTCAAACAAGCCAAAGTCAGCAGATCAGAAGCAAAATAAGCAAATGAAAAACAAGCCCACTCAGAAGAACAAGCAACATCAACGTTCACATACAACAAGCACAACATCAGAAAGAAACTCAGACAAGCTTCAAGGAATTAAATAAGAAATATCAATATACATGAAGACCCGTTACATCAAGAAGATCACATGAATAAAAGATCAGAAGTTCTGATAGAGTAACGTAGTGACATATAAAAGCTACAAAAACAAAGTCACACGTGAACGAGTAAAGGAAAGTACAACTTCTGCCTACAAAATAGATAAAATACAAAGGTTCAGAATCAAAAGAAAAATCGTTACAAACATCATCATGAGAAAAACGGTTGTAACAATAAATGGAATAACTCCCAAGGTTGATTGAAGAAGCAACTCACATGCATCGCTTTGGAAAAGACAAACCAAGGAAATACGCTACCAACTATCATCATCACACTAGAGATAAGGCTCTACCGTGAACAACACTTGTCATTCATGATTCAATCGAGACAAAGCATTCAAAGCAAATATTCAAACAAATCTAAACGTCTAGATTCTAACGGTGACATACCAAGCTCTATAAATAGATCCAACTTCAAACCTGAAGGTTTGTGTCCAGAGTGTGCATCATAGTATGTATCTATGGTACATCTATAGAGTGCAGCAAACGAGAGATCTTGAAAGAAAATCTGTAGAAGAATAGCTGAGCATGAAAGCGTAAAAGAAAAATGTGAAATCATGCTTCAGAAGTTACACATGAGGCGACACATACTGAATATGTGATGAATTAATCCATAGTGTTGATATACACTAACTATAAGCCTATGTGAAGAAAACATAAAAGTGTGAAAAAGAAACTTCAGCTGTTAAGCAGTATCCTCCAATGGAGTTTTGAGAAATCCACTAATACTTGATCAGTTCATATATTGCTCACATTGAATGACTAGAGAAAATGAATACACTGAGTTGTTGCTCGAGAATGTTTCATGTTTGCTTATGTTCATTAAATGTGTTATCAGCTGTAACAAGATTAATGATCAGTATTCAAGAAGAAGATGAAGATTTACGCACAAGAATAAATCGACATGAGAGCTGATGCTCCATATATGCTTATGAAGATGAAAAGAAGATGGTCTTACAAGAAGGAATTAATTTCAAGAGATGAAGCTCTAATATCCCTATTCAGAGAAGAAAAGACCAAGACTGAAAGAAGAAATCAATACAGGAGCTGCTGCTCTTAATCTACTTTCAGATGAAGAAGAAGATCTCATCCAGAAGTTGAAGAAAAGAAGACTGCAAGAATACGTTTCAATTCTTGTAATAAATGTAAAACACATAGAGTTGTTGCTCGTAGTGTGTTATATCTTAGAAACTCCTGATAGATTGTTTAGGCACCAGAAGTGACTTCCAGTCAGTGTGTCGTAAATATATGCACTTAGAATAGTAGATAATCTGCTTAACTAAGAAGCACACTTATAATCTCCAGAAGATCGAGGAACGTTATATCCTGATGGGATCACTGAACGGTTCATCATCTATGGTTAGTCACAACAGTTGGTTGTGCAGGAGTCAATGGATGTTATATCTGTGGATCAGATCACTGAATAATCCATTGCAATTAGTCACGAGTAGTTGGGTTGTGCAGGTTACTAGATTGATGAATATTATATCTCGATGAGATCACTGAACGATTCAGTCATTTGGGGGTTAGTCACTCACGGGTAGCTTGTGCAGGGTTAGTCACAACAGTTGGCTATGCAGGTTATTAGTCACGACCGTTAATGGTGCAGGTGTAATCAAGTTTGATTATAGTGGATTAAGTCCTCTGTTGAGAGGCAAATCACCTGAGGAGGGTGGAGTGGAGGTAGCCTTATTCAGAAGGTGAACCACGATAAAAATGAACGTGTCTTTTAGTTTATGTACAATGCATTTAACTCAGAACATTCACGCAGAATGTCTTCAGAACTGTACTGAGATAAGTCAAAAGTTCTGATGATATAAATAAGTTAAAATGAACATCTCATTGGTTATGCAACTCCATTCCAAACATGCTTCCGCAAAATTAAAGCATATCCAAAAGATGAGATACTAAGAGAAAGAAAAGAATTTATGAGAAAGGGACTTTTAATGTGATAAAGAACACAATTCAATCCCCTCATTTCTTGTGTTTTTCTCCACCTTCATTTTTGTGCTAATTATATTATTTAGACTATTAGTAATATCATGAGATAATATGTTAATGGGCCTAATTAGTTAAGATATAATGGGGTAGCCAAGTCCAATTAGAAAGAAATGAGATAGTCAGAGTTGGGTTAGGTCATTTTCATAACATTAGCTTTTGGAGAATAGAAGATAATAAAAGAGAGAAGAGAAGAGAAGAGGATTTTGTAGAAACTTGAAGAGGAAGAGATTTTAACTTGAGGTAAGGGGGATAATTCCCATTATCTTGACTATATATGTATGCCATGAGTAGTAACATAATAGGTATTTCATTACTCTATTTTCATAGATTTCTAAATGTTAGGGTTTATGTTAAAATAATGGAATTTGTGCTATTAATCATGTTTGATGATGTTTATATGTGAACACATGATTAGGAACATGTTTAGGAACCTTTTATTTGTGTTAAATTGTGGTTTGGATGAGTATTGGTTGGCAAAAATCAAATTTGAGTTGGTATTGAAAGTGCTGAAAACGCACAAAATTTTGCTGTCTGGTGTCTTCCGCCGGGCGAGCAGTGGGCGAGTGAGCTTCGGGCGAGCAGCGGGCGAGTTTGGTTTTTTTGTGACCAAGCTACTGACTTGGAGTGCCGGTCAAGCCAATTCTTTCGCTGGGCGAAAACGTCCTGTTTTATGAAAATTCAAATGTGCATAACTTTTGATCTTTAACTCTGTTTGTCGTTCGAAGCATTAGGATGCTAATTTGATATTCTATATGATATGATAGGAATGTTTAACACTTAATGAATTAATTATGGTGCTGTTTTTTGAAAACCATGTAATTATCTTTATGTATGCTATGAGTTTGTAAATGATGAATGACAATTGTTGGCATGATATGTGGTATGATATTCATGATGAGTGTGACTGAATATATGCTAATTGTTATGATTGTTATTTGATATGTGTGTTGTGTACAATTGGTGGATAATTCATTGTGTGAATTATTGTGGTGTGTGGTATGTTACAATTGTATGATAATCTTAATTGCATATGTTTGGTAATAATTGTACATGCATTCATGGTTGACTTTGAAACATAAGCGGTGAAACTTTGGGTTCACAATAGTTGGCTTTGAAACATAAGCGGTGAAACTTTGGGTTCACAATGGTTGGCTTTGAAACATAAGTGATGAAACTTTGGATTCACATGGTGGCTTTGAAACATAAGCGGTGAAACTTTGAGTTCATAATTGTGGCTTTGTTCTTTTCCAAATCGGAAGCGTGGCTCTGGTTTCGATCGGGACCGATGAGCTTGAGACTCACATGGTACCACATGCATTTGAGTCACATTAATTTCATTCGAGTCGCATTACATGCTATGTGATTGTTTGAATTGATGTGGTTGCTTATGTAGTAATCTTGTTGTGTGTGTGGACTAATTGTGGAACTTATTCAATTTATGAAGTGTGAAGAATGATAAATGCTATTGTATGCTATGATTATTGTACATATATTATGTATTCATTTTGGTGTGTGTAACGCCCGGAAAATAAGTATATGCTTAATTTGGACGTTTGTGACGTTTATTGGAATTTTACCGTTTTTGGAGTCGTTTCAGTCGGTATTAGTTCGGAATGGCGGGCTAATATTTAATTGAAGGTTTTCATATTTTTGATACTAGAAATATCATTAAGGTAATATTCCGCGTTTTGGGACGTTTGAACGATATTTGAGCGCAGGGGCATTTTGGTCATTTCCGCGGGATAAATATTTTCCTTATAAGAAGGAGATATTTGTGAGAAAGGAAAGAGGATGGAAACAAAAAGAGAAGAGAGAAAGGAGAAGAAGAGGAGAAGAAGAAAAAGTGGAGATTGGTGGATTCTCAACCGAATCGATTGCCGATCGTCACAATAGCAAGGTAAGGGGGTGAATCTAATTTATCTTGGATGTATGATTCTTATAGTCTTGTTCTTGTTCTTGTTTATTTCTATGCTTGACCAACAATGGTGGATTGTGAGTTTTGTGAGTTTAGAAGTTATAAACATGATTTTGTGGTGTGTATGTGTAGTATGATGATAGATACCTTCATTGATCATGCTTTCTTTTCCATTTCTATGGCTTGATTGAGTTTGGATAAAAGTTAGGTTTTGAGATAGATTGATGAATCAACCATGAAAAGTTTGATGTTAGGTTGTTTCTATGGTTTGTATGTGTTGTATTGGTGTTATAATGATGTTTTGGAGTGGTTTTGGTGGGTATAAGAGGGTTAAAACTGTTCTGGTTCGTTCTGGTTTTTTCTGGGTTTACGCAGGTCCGCTGAGCGGAGGTGGGTCCGCTGAGCGGAGGTTCTGTTGCAGAAAATTCTCTGCGAAGGTCCGTTGAGCGGAGCTGAAGCGGACAGCAGCTTTTTCTGTTTTTCCAAAACTTTGAAACTTCGTAACTCTTGAACCGTAGCTCCGTTTTGTACGCCGTTCGAAGTGTTAGGAAGCTAGTAGGATGTTCTATATGATAGTATAGGCTTGGTTAGCTTGTTATTAATTGGTTATGGGGTGTTGTTGATGAAAAACACATAATTGTTTATATACGCG
Source organism: Vicia villosa (assembly GCF_029867415.1). Classification (NCBI taxonomy): domain Eukaryota; kingdom Viridiplantae; phylum Streptophyta; class Magnoliopsida; order Fabales; family Fabaceae; genus Vicia; species Vicia villosa. The sequence goes on along the minus strand of NW_026705401.1, from coordinate 600,655 downwards.
ATATGATTGGTAAATAATCCTAGTGCTTGGTGGTAATTGTTAATGATGTAGGATGTAGTAGTGGGTGGTTGATTTTCATAAATGGTTTTGTGAACTAGTGCATGATAAATCATGATGATGTGTTGTGTGAATGTTATCGTATTGGTACGAGGTATGTGATTAGTTGTCGGTAACATGAGATCATGCTCATATGTGTTATAATGAATGTTCATTCTTGATATGTGACAATGTTTGGTTGTTTGTTATTAACATGATGTGTGGCCTTATGGCAAGTAATTGTTGTTATGAGAATGATGTATTATCATTGTTGAATTGTTGTTATTACAACTTGTTGATGATGTATTGATGGAGTTGTGGGCCAATGGCCAATATTAATTGATGTGATGCAATTATGCGATCATTTATGCCGATGTGGCTAGTATGTTTTGACGGTGAATGTGTGCTGTGTGCTTATTAATGCCTGTGTGGTAATTATGTGTGATGTAATTGATAACTATGTTATTAATTGGTGATGTATCCTTTTGGATAGAATATAAACGGTGTAACGTGGGTATGTGACCGTGTTATATTGTTGATGATGTTGTTGTCGTGTAATAGAGTCATATATTTGCACAGCATAACATTTCATTACGTTAATGGCGGAATGCTATTAGCAGGTGGCCTGAATTTGCAATTATTACCAGTGGGGGCTTAATGCTCGGTAAAAAGGTGTATTTGCCCGAGTGGCAAGAGGTCATTAGTGGGGGCTAAATGCTCGATGACATTTAGTCGTAGCTTAATGCTCGACAAAGGTGTATTTTCCTGAGGGAAAGAAGTCCCAGCATAATGCTCGGCAAAGGTGTATTTGTCATAATGACAAGGGGAGTTTTACTCCGGATTTGGTACCACATGCATATGCATAGTCGAGTCTCATTCATCATTGTCGGTCTGTATAATTTATGTTATCATTCATGTGTCACATTACTTATATATTGATTGTGGTTGAATGAGTGGATTACTTTGTTGTATGATTCTTGATGATACTTGTTGGCATTACTATAATTGTCATGCTTTCATTATGAATTATATTCTCACCCTTCTGCTGATTTGATGCTTGAGTGGCATCCTGCAGATTAGCCGCTTTGGGAGTCTTTTGGAAGAGGTAGTTCTCCAGTTGGTCTTGTCGGTCGCTCTGATATGTAACACTGGGTAGTCGGGAGTCTGTTGTTATTTATTTGTATATGACTCTTTTGAACATGTATATGTGATAACGTGCCATTGTGTATTGTAAACACTTTATTTTGGAAAACTCCTCTTTGAGAGTGAGAGCTATACGTATATATATATATATATATATATATATATATATATATATATATATATATATATATGTTCATATCTTCCGTGTGTTATGTATCATGTTATTAGCAGGTGTGTATGCTTTTGGCATCGGTGATGTCCGTTTGTTTTCAAGGTGTTTGTTTGGTTACTTAGTGTAACATCCTAATTGTGTTGTATGAAATTTTAATACTCTGATATTTTCTTGCCCAAATGCTTTGGGTAGAATTGGGGTGTTACATTAGTGGTATCAGAGCAGGTCGGTCTGTCCGGCCAGTGTTGTCTAATGTTGTTTAATTCCTTAGTACGTGATAAGTGTGTGGAGCACTGTCAGTACTTATTGTGCCTCTAGTCGGTTGTATGCAGGAATGGTTTGAAGCTAAGTGGGGGAGAAGATATGCTTCTCGGATATGTTTCAGTTGCAAGATGTTAGTATGCTATTGAGGGCAGCAGTACTAGTGTTGTTGGAATTTGTTGTTTTCTGAAGTGAAGGCGACTTGGACTTAAGACTTTGATTGTTAATCAAGTTGGAGTGTCTCGGAGTAGATTTTGGTTATTTCTAAAGAATGGAATTTAGAAAGTTGTGATGCTCTAGCGCTACTGATGGACTGTGAAGTTGTTGTTTGAGTAGCCTTGTGTGAGGTGTCGTTGTTGGAAATGTTCTGAAACTCGAGTAAGAATTAGGAGTATGAAGAGTTGAGTAGGATCTCAAGAATTTTATTCTTAGGATTTGTTAGAAGTGTTTTGGTACGTAGCTACAAGACATCGGGTTGGCTGGTTCAGATGATCTTGAGAGGTTTGTGAATTATGGAATCATAGTGCTTCTATGCTATGAGCAAAAGTTGGAAAAGAATATCATTAATGTTAGTACTGATAGTTTATACTCTATTATGATTATCGGCTACCTATTGACAAATTGAGGACTTGATCACCCTTAATCTCTTGTTGATAGTAGACGGAATCGTATTGGACGTGATAGGCTTATCTGGCTAGTTTGATAATATTGGAAGTGAATGAGTCGGTGCTGGGTGGTACGACGTTGTTTATGTTGTCGACGACTTTGGATGTTCTTGAGAAAGAGCGATTGTTGGAATTGCGGATAGTTGTGCATATGTATAAGTGTTTCTTGAAGGTTTAATTGATTCATCGTCGAAGAGAGGAATTCTGTCTTGGAGTTCTGTTTTGACAGATTTAGTTCCTAGAACTATGGTTGTGTCGAGGGTTCCATATCGGATGCCAACTTCTGAGTTGAAAGAATTGAGAAGTCAACTTAAGGATTTTCTTGAGAAGAAGTTTGTTCGTTCGAGTGTGTCGCCGTAGGGTGCATGTGTTTTGTTGGCTAAGAAGGAAGGTTCTATGAGGCTTTGTGTTAATTTTAGACATTTGAGAAAAGTGACAATTAAGGAAAAGTATCCACTTTCGAGGATTGATATTTTGATGGATCAAATTGGTTTGAGCTTGTTTGTTTTGCAAGTTTGATTTGAGGTATAAGTATCTTCAGTGTGAAGATGATCATGCTAAGTACTTGAGAATTGTTTTGTCCGTGTTGGGAACTTGAAGGCACTAATTATTTGGATCGAGATTTGTGTGTGTAAGTGACTACAAGAGTTTGAAGTATTCGTTTGATCATAACGAGTTGAATATGAGAAACCATTGCATACGTCTATGTTGATGATTCGAGTATTGTGTGTCATACCCCAAAATTTACCCGTTTTAATCCTTGTTTTAATTTATTAAGGGTGTTAAAAATTAAGGGCCATAGGGTTTAATATATCTATTGTTAAACTCGATCTCTTATAAAATTCCCTTATAAATCAGTGGAGATAAAATGGAGGTGTGAATAATAAACATTTGGAATCAATTTGTTTTGGGCCCATCTGTTTATCACCATTTAATCATTTTATTATATTTTTCCAAATAATACTTTTATTGCTACTAACTATGAATTATTGGTGTTGTTAATTCTTATCATTAGAATTGGTGTTAGAGTTAATATTAGAGTTATTAAAATTAACCAAATACTATTATTGGTATTAATTATTATTAGTATTAATGTAATGGGTGATTAATTATTATTATTAGAACTATTTAAGTATTGCTAATTAGTAGGGGTGATCAAAACCAAACCAACCCAATAGAAAACCGCAAACCAAACCAAACCAAACCGAAACCGCAAAAAACCGCATTTGGTTCGGATTAGTTTGGGTCATCTTTTAACAAAACCGCATCGTTTGGTTTGGTTTGCGGTTTGTATTTTATAAACCGAACCAAACCGAATCAAACCGCATTATGTTACAACCTAACTTTTACTTAACTCACATCCAACCCAAACTTAAATCTATAATACCTTAACCTTATGATTACGAACAATCTTCTCATTTTTAGGCAAATGTTCCCTATTTCAGTTTTGTTTTTATCGCACATATTCTTCTCTAATCTCTCAACTCTTTTGTTTTTTCTTTTTCACCTTCATTAATTAATCTCTCGTATCTTCTATTTTTTTTGTTTCATTCTAATAATTTTTATATTGTTTTATACTATTATTTTATGTTTATTATTCCACTTTTGTCTAGTTTAATTTTTACATATTAAATAGAAAGTTATTGTCAAAATATGACGGGTTTTGTTGTTATTTAATAGTGTATGAATGTCTAAATACAAAGTTATGTTATCGTCTATATGTATATGAATGGTTCAATAAAATATTTCTAAAAAACCGAACCAACTGCACCGAACCAAACCGCATTAGGTTGGTTTGGTTTGGTTCGGATTTTTTTTAAAAGCCAACCGAACCAAACCAAACCGCACGATTTTTTCTCTGCGGTTCGGATGATTTTTTTCGTCAAAACCGCCCAAACCGCACCGCGATCACCCCTACTAATTAGTGTTAATATTAGAATTATCGATTTGTTGTTAAAATTATGGTCAATAGGTTAGTAAGATTAATAGTAATAGATATTTAGGATAATTAGTTTTAATCAATTAAGTAATAAAAAAATTGAGTTTTTTGGGTTTTTCCTGACTCCATTGCTTTTGGGCCAAAGAAACAAGTTAGGAATATTGGGCCACACGCGGATCAGGAGTGGACCGGGTCAGAACCGACCCGGCCACTGTTCACCTTCTCCATAGCTCTGCGCAGCCGCAACCACCCAAACCCTAATCCAAATCAAGCCCCGAAAGAAATTGAAACGTAAATCAGCATGAATTTCAACCAATTTCATAATCAAATCTTAAATCAAACTTAAACAAAAATAAAAGATTTGATTCAATCAAAACAATACATTACAACCGAAAAATCTTACATTGAATATGAAAATCAATCAAATCCTAAAACTAATTGAATCAATTCCTAAAATTCTAAAACCAATCTAATCTAACATTTCCTAAAATAAATTCCTAACCCTAACTATAAAACAGAGAGAGAAAATTAGAAGGGGGGATCTGAAAAAAAAAAACTCTTGCGCCGCTGCGAATCTTCACCTTCATACTGAACCTACAAACGAGAAAAAGGAGAAATCGGAGCCAAAGCAGAGAAGAAATCGTGGAAATCCTTCAATCTCCAAGCGCGTGATTTCGAACCTGCAAACAAAGAAGAAGAAGGATCAGAGAAGAGCTTACACGTTACTGAAGGTCAAGATCGAAAGGTGAGCTCTGATGCACTTAGCTTTTAGAATCTTGATGTGATAATAGCCTCTGTTGAATTTTTGTGTGATTCTGGGTAGATATTGATGCGCTGCCGCACCGGCCGCCGTGTGTTCATATAGCGCCGCCGTAGTGTATTGTGTTCTAGGTTCATATGCATGTGTGAGTGGTAGCATGAGATAATAGAGAGATAATCGAAGAGAGAGGTGAGAGAGATTTGTCACTTTTTGTCTTTTTTTTCTGTTTCCTATTATGCTGAACGAAAAAAAAAGTAAAGAGAGTGTATTGGTAGATATTAATTCTGGGTATTGGAAAGGATAAAGAGATAAGGCTTATCTCTTCACACCCGATAGCCTCGTTACATGTGGCCACTCCCAGGCCACATGATTGGTGCGTTTCGTGGGATGATAGACTCAATTGCTTACCATGGTTCCTCACCCAGTTTCACATGCGGACCATTGATTAAAAACAGAGCAAAATCCAACCGTACACGCTTCTGAGCGCGCACCCTGGTACCATGCTCACGCGCATACATGATCTAACGGGCTCCCAAAAGCTAGTGGGCTCACCCCTTTGATAATAACACCCTCCAAATTACTTCCTCTTGACAAAATGCACCCCTTGCGCAAAAAATATAAATAAAAATAAACTAACTAATTTTAATTAATCATTTGTTTTAATTAATTCTTTTTTTAATATATTATTTCTACATTAATGATTATTTTTATAAATAAAATTAATATGTGATATTTATATTAAAAAATTCTAATTTGTTGTTCGTGCCGATTAAATCAATTAATCGCTATGGGCAATAATGAATTTTAGTTAAAATATTATTTAATTAAAATATAATTAATTTCTATTTGGTTAAATGGTTTCGACTATCTTATTAGTCGCGATGATTAATCTTTTGTTTCTCTCATTCTAATTCGTTATTCTTTTTAATCGAATCAATCGATTACGAGGGGTAATGATACAAATAAATTCATAAAATTATTAAAAAAAATACTATAATTCATTATTAGTGATAATCGAATCGATCGATTAGAATTGGTAATGATACAACTATTAATCTGTTAACTATGGTAATTGAATCAATCGATTATCGCGGTTAATAGTATAAATCAAAACCAGGGTTGTACGCCCAAACCTTAAAATACTTCTCAAATCCATTCAAAAATTACAAATTGTCAAACTACGATAGACCACTCAAAAAGCCTCTAAAAACCATCTCAAATCAAATATCAAATCCTAAGGCGTACAACCCTGTCCCCGAACTACGTTGACTCTGATCCTCCATAAGGAGGTACGTAGGCACTTGGCAACAAGGCGAGTCCCCCTCCCTAAAATCTCAATTTTCCCCCTATTCACTTCCTTAGCTATTAACCTTAATTTTCAGCCATAAACTGTTACCTTAGATTCAAAGCCATAGGAAAGGGTTGAGGGTGCCTAACACCTTCCCTCGACCTGAATATAGTATCTTACCCCGATCTCTAAACTGCGTAGGGTTTCCTATTCGCCCTTCAGAATAGGTGGCGACTCTAAATTTAATTTTTAGGGCAGGTTGCTACAGCTGGCGACTCTGCTGGGGATAAACACTTTTAGTGAATTATTATGCTCCTAAGGCTTGAGTGGGTTTAGGTTTATGGCTCGTGGTTTATGGTTTAGGGTTTGTGGCGCACTTTAGGGTTGGCAAGTTGCCACATTTAGGGTTTGGGGGAGGTTTATCTTTTAATAAATATTAAATTATTTATTTGTTTATTTATTTTATGTTTTTTATCTGCCTAAAAATATCTGCTTTTATTATTATATATTTGCTCTATTTTTATGTCGGTTAAACCTTAAATGTGGGAGTTAACTTTGAGACCAAAAGGGGACATGAATCGCCTTACGAATCTCACTGATAACTCCACTCGGAGTGGGTTAGGTATTTGGAAAGGTCCGAAACGAAGCTAGACTTTGTGGAGGGCTGGACTGGATACTTAGCTGATCTCTCCGGGAACCTACCCAAAAATTCGAACCTCATGGATAAAATGAGTTGTTCTAAAATCTGAAGAGACAAAAAGTCTCGGAGGCTATGAACGACCCCATGAGACCTTCTAGAACCCCCCATAAAAAGGTAGGCTCCCTAGAGCCGCTACGTCGAACCTATGAACTTAGAACTTATGTGCTTATCATGTGTTTACAATTTGTATACTGCGAGCGTCTTGCGTTTTAATTTTTGCAGGAGTTCCTACGCGTTCCCTGGCTTGCAGGGACCCCATTTTTAAGAACATGTCCTTTCCCACGAAGGACACATCCACTCATGCATGCTGATTGGCCTCTCGATGGCCATGAGACTTAGTGACTGTCATGAACAGTCACCCCGTGCTTACATCTATGCATTCCCTATCCTGTAGGGATCCTTTTTCCAAGACCACGTCCTTCCCACGAAGGACATCCCCATTAATGCACGTTGATTGGCCTCCCGATGGCCATGAGACCTGGTGACTGTCTTGAACGGTCACCATGTGCTTTCTCCTGCGCATTCCCTAGCCTGTAGGGATTTCCATCTATCTATCATTTTCCATAGCTCTTAAAGGGTTTCCTTGGGTTTATCCCTTGAAATGTGTGGGGCATCCTTATAGTAACCCCCACTTTATACCATATTGCATTTCATAAAATAAAATATATTCACATACCATTGCATCATATGGGTCTATCATTCATACATGACATGCATTTCTACAAGGAGCTCATTCGCATCTTAACTTGTATTTGGAATCAGAGACTGCAAAATTGACTTTCCGACATTCGAGGTTTATCATGGAACAAATTCAGACAGACATGGCAGAGATTAAGGCTCAGATAGGTACTACTATGGGTCAATTTTTGGAAGCTATCCAAACCGTTACCAGTGGACAAGGAGAGTCAAGACAGCCTATTCAGAGGCCGGATATTACTGTTGATCCAAGTGGCGTTCATCGAAAAGTCGTCAATCCTACCCAAGAGGTCCTTTTGAAATAGAATGTTAGAAACACTATGCGAGTTCCTGTCAACGAGGCTCCGCACCGTGAAAATATTTCTGTTTCGTCATATGATACCTTTAAGTTTCCAATGGATGAAGATGAGGGTAAGCTTCGTTTTTTGGATAAGAGATTGAAAGCTGTTGAGGATCGTGATTGCCTTGGTTTGGATGCTGCTAGTTTATGTCTGGTGCCTGATATCAAGATTCCTCCTAAGTTCAAAGTCCCCAACTTTGAGAAGTACAAGGGTACCACTTGCCCAATTACACACATCAAGGCATTTTGCAATAAGATGGCTCCTTATGCAGAAAATGATAAACTTCTAATGCACTTATTTCAGGATAGTCTTAGTGGGGCATCTCTTGAATGGTATACCCAGCTTGAAAGGACCAACATCCGCACTTGGAAAGATCTAGCCAAAGCCTTTTTCAAGCATTACAAACATAACAGTGATATGGTTCCTACCAGAATTCAGCTTCAGGGTTTGACTCAGAAGGTCGACGAATCCTTTAGAGAGTATGCACAAAGATGGAGGGAGCTAGCTGCCAGAGTCCAACCTCCCCTTTTGGAGCGAGAACTTGTAGACATGTTCATGGACACTTTACAAGACCCCTATCTGAATCGGATGGTTGGATGTGCCGCTTCTAAATTCTCAACTTTGGTTGTCATAGGAGAAAGAATTGAGCACGGTCTTATGACTGGCAAGATTCAGAACACTGCTACTAATTTTGAATTCCCAGAACAAGATGGCGAAGAAACAAGTACAATTTCCGAAGTTGAAGAGAGAGATCATGCTTATTCTCCAGTTCAGATCCCTTGCTATCAAATGACAGAAATTACTCCTGATCAGGATGCCCCACAAATTTGTGCTGCGACTATTAGCCAACCATCAGTTCAATTTGTGCAACAAGAACCTGTTCTATATAATCAATCAGTTAAGTATGCTCCGCAACAACAGCAGAGATATAGACAAAATCACCGACCACAGGGTGGGCAGAATCAAAGAAGGCCAAGAAAGGTATATGAACCAATTCCAATGCCTCATAGTCAGTTGCTCTCTCATTTACTCCAAAATTCTTTAGTGGAATTAAAACAACTTGGGCCTCCTCCTTTTCCTTATCCTGAAGGATATGATCCCAACGCCTACTGTGAGTTCCATTCAGGGGCACCTGGACATTTGATTGAAGGTTGCAACGTATTCAAAGGCACAGTTCAAAACCTCATTGATTCCAAGGCAATCTGCTTCACGCCAAACGGTCTGCGCATAAATTGAATTTCCCACGCCTGAGCAGAGGTCGAGATTGCAAGATGTACCTTCTAAAGCAATAGATCCAGACGGAGTCAAGTCTCTTTAATGTTGACAATTTGAGTTTCATTCTGCATTCTCATTTGTAATTTTCTTGTTTCGTTAAGCACTTTCTCGTATGCAAAACTCGTTTGTTTTGAATAATAATCATAATACATTGAATATTTTTGTCTTGAAACAATCCATTCGCTTTTATTTTCTTGTTGTACTCAACTCTTGTAAATAAAAAAAAACAAGTAACTCTGGAGGGAGGATGATGAGCGTAATACCAAGAATTTCAAACGGTGCGCTTTCGAATAAAACCTTGCTAATGATGTACAGGCATTGTTTCAAATCCCCAAACACCGGAGATATAAGGGAGATAGACCCTCGTTAACCCCTTTGAGCCTTGAAGTAGAAGTTTCATTTCTATTCAGAAAAAACCTTCATTTTTAACCCAGGGGCAGGGTAGTGTTCGGTTAATCTGACCGAGTGTTCAAAACTCATTAAGGGTATGCATCTAAAGATACCACAATCGTTATCTGTCAAAAGGTTGAGGAAATGTCAAAACCACAATGTTTATCCTTTATTCTTCAAGAGGTCAAAAGATGACAATGCCACAATGGTAATTCTCCATCAATCATGGAATGAGGTAGTCGCAATCACTTCCAGCAAATCAAAGACAATGCAAAGTCACGCGACTTGTTAAAAAAAAAAGAAGAAAAAGTGAAAGGCAAAAAAAATAATGATAAAATTTCCAGGTGAGGACAAAGTCGTGTGACTATAAAATCAAGGAAGAAAAGGTGAGCGACTGCCGTGCCCGAAGATCCTCATTGATTCCTCAACCATGCTAAAATTCCTTTGGAGGGATGAACACTCAGGTTGAGTTAATTGAACTTAGGATTGGAGAACATCACGGAGAGTGGGTGGGCACCAAATATTTTTGAGCCTTAAATCTTTTTTCTAAAACCGTGAACCCGGCCACGTTACAACCTTCAAAAGTCCTAATTGAAGTAGGGTTTATTCGAAAGCATACTAAACGAGAGTACGGTAATCTGACTCCTGCGAGGCTTGCTGAAACTTTTGAGTTGGCATCATACCACCTTTCATAAAAATAAAAATCGATGTTACGACATCATTTCAAAAAAAATTTAAGTTTCAAGACAAACATAAACTTTGCATTAGAATTATCATTCTCATAATAAACACTCTTGGCATATGAACTAGTGCATGACATCCAAGAAGATTCCATAATGAATCTCTGATAAAAAGGTGCAAGAATAAGTTGGGGGCAAACATATCTCAAAGTGGATTACCCTAAGGAGCAAAGAAGCAGTTGAATACTCCGTTGAGTAAGAATGCAGTTAACATGGAGGCTATCATTTCTAATAAAGACTCTTGAATGGGGGAACCACGTCCAGGGGGTTCTCCACACCAGGGGCAAAATCCCAATGATCACAAGGGTATACAAAGATCCTATTAACTAGGGGCATCCACCCTAAGATCCAATCGACTTGGGTCGAGTCTCGAAGCAATAACACTCAGGGGCATATCTTTTACAAATCCAAAAATGGGGCAACCACTCAAGGTTCGAAGAATATCTCAAAGTATTGAATAAACAGGGGCTGCTACCCAAGTGTGGCCGAAACCATCTCTAAACCGTGATTGGCCAGGGGCACTATTCCATAGTTCACAACACTGGGGCATTCTATCTCGATGGCACAAATCTCTGAAAATCCTCTCGAGGCGATCTCTTCAAAAGCCCTGCAGACTGGAGCTAGACAGTAGGCAGGGGCACCTCCTCCTTTTCAATTATTTGATCCAGTCAAGTTCAGGCGCAGGCTAAACAGCTTGTGTATATAAAGAGAATGTCGAGAAGTCTGGATCTTTATCCTCAGCAAGAATCGAGATTTAAATCCAAATGATTGACGTTCCTCAACAGTCAGAAGACTTCAGCCTTTGAGCTCCTGATAGATATCATTGCATATCGCATTACATCCTCCAAAATGCATAGCATTTCCACTCAGGTGGAGCATTACATTTAGTTTTAAAAAAAAAAAACATGCATCGAAGCATAAACCAGATTCAGGTCTTATCAAGTACCCTTCACATCCCCGGTTAGGTCAGTGTCACTTCACCAGAAGAACTCTTTATTCCTCTACTATCCCGAGCAGTATTCCTCACAAATCATTTATTCTTAATGATGCTGTCGGCAAGCTTTCCCGACCTTATACCACTCTATCCCCTCAAATACAAATCTTTTTCCCAAAGAAATCAATACCAAAACCATACAATTTGGAGTTTTCCGGTAACCCTACCGATGCCAGTAACCTTACTGAGACATTCTTTCCAATCACCTGATTGATGTTTTTCGGTAACCCTACCGATGTCAGTAACCTTACTGAGTTTTTCTTTCCAATCACCTGATTGATGTTTTCCGGTAACTTTACCGATGCCAGTAACCTTACTGAGATATTCATTCCAATCACCTGATTGATGCTTTCCGTTAACCCTACGGATGCCAGTAACCTTACTGAGATTTTCTTTCCAATCACCTGATTGATGTTTTCCGGTAACCTTACCAATGCCAGTAACCTTACTGAGATACCTTTCCAATCACCTGATTGATGTTTTCCGGTAACCCTGCCGATGCCAGTAACCTTACTGAGATATTCTTCCCAATTACCTGATTGATGTTTTCCGGTAACCTTACCGATGTTAAGTAACCTTACTGGCTGTTTATCTTCAATTGCCTGATTGGCGTATCTCGGTAACCTTGCCGATGATAACAACCTTGTTGTTCATCCTTACTCATAGATAAACTACGCATAGGCATTATACACAAAGCACTATCATACATACTCATTCGCGTACGCGCAACATTTACATATTTGAACATGCACACATTTGCATTGTACAGACAACAGGATCATATGCATACGCATAATGCATACGCATTTACAAAATAATATTCTATACAGGTAAACTTGTCCGAACCAGGGCATATGAATCCTATTGATGCAGGCGAACTTGCTAGAACTATAGCAAGTAATCCTTCTGGGTTGCGCAAACTACGAGAACTTACTAAAACTATAGTAAGTGGGGTTCGTAAACTACGAAAGCTTGCTAGCACTATAGCAAGTTGATCACACAACTAACTACAGGTCCTCGCTATGTAAGACTCAGGCTTTAGCAGGACATTTCTTTTCGCTCACACTCGAGCACTAGGTAAATTTAAGGGTATTCCATTATTTAATAACTCTTCGATTCAGAAAGCGTGAGACCGGCGTATTCTCACGCCACTAAATCCAAGATAATTAAATAGGGGCAGCTGTCATACCCCAAAATTTACCCGTTTTAATCCTTGTTTTAATTTATTAAGGGTGTTAAAAATTAAGGGCCATAGGGTTTAATATATCTATTGTTAAACTCGATCTCTTATAAAATTCCCTTATAAATCAGTGGAGATAAAATGGAGGTGTGAATAATAAACATTTGGAATCAATTTGTTTTGGGCCCATCTGTTTATCACCATTTAATCATTTTATTATATTTTTCCAAATAATACTTTTATTGCTACTAACTATGAATTATTGGTGTTGTTAATTCTTATCATTAGAATTGGTGTTAGAGTTAATATTAGAGTTATTAAAATTAACCAAATACTATTATTGGTATTAATTATTATTAGTATTAATGTAATGGGTGATTAATTATTATTATTAGAACTATTTAAGTATTGCTAATTAGTGTTAATATTAGAATTATCGATTTGTTGTTAAAATTATGGTCAATAGGTTAGTAAGATTAATAGTAATAGATATTTAGGATAATTAGTTTTAATCAATTAAGTAATAAAAAAATTGAGTTTTTTGGGTTTTTCCTGACTCCATTGCTTTTGGGCCAAAGAAACAAGTTAGGAATATTGGGCCACACGCGGATCAGGAGTGGACCGGGTCAGAACCGACCCGGCCACTGTTCACCTTCTCCATAGCTCTGCGCAGCCGCAACCACCCAAACCCTAATCCAAATCAAGCCCCGAAAGAAATTGAAACGTAAATCAGCATGAATTTCAACCAATTTCATAATCAAATCTTAAATCAAACTTAAACAAAAATAAAAGATTTGATTCAATCAAAACAATACATTACAACCGAAAAATCTTACATTGAATATGAAAATCAATCAAATCCTAAAACTAATTGAATCAATTCCTAAAATTCTAAAACCAATCTAATCTAACATTTCCTAAAATAAATTCCTAACCCTAACTATAAAACAGAGAGAGAAAATTAGAAGGGGGGATCTGAAAAAAAAAAACTCTTGCGCCGCTGCGAATCTTCACCTTCATACTGAACCTACAAACGAGAAAAAGGAGAAATCGGAGCCAAAGCAGAGAAGAAATCGTGGAAATCCTTCAATCTCCAAGCGCGTGATTTCGAACCTGCAAACAAAGAAGAAGAAGGATCAGAGAAGAGCTTACACGTTACTGAAGGTCAAGATCGAAAGGTGAGCTCTGATGCACTTAGCTTTTAGAATCTTGATGTGATAATAGCCTCTGTTGAATTTTTGTGTGATTCTGGGTAGATATTGATGCGCTGCCGCACCGGCCGCCGTGTGTTCATATAGCGCCGCCGTAGTGTATTGTGTTCTAGGTTCATATGCATGTGTGAGTGGTAGCATGAGATAATAGAGAGATAATCGAAGAGAGAGGTGAGAGAGATTTGTCACTTTTTGTCTTTTTTTTCTGTTTCCTATTATGCTGAACGAAAAAAAAAGTAAAGAGAGTGTATTGGTAGATATTAATTCTGGGTATTGGAAAGGATAAAGAGATAAGGCTTATCTCTTCACACCCGATAGCCTCGTTACATGTGGCCACTCCCAGGCCACATGATTGGTGCGTTTCGTGGGATGATAGACTCAATTGCTTACCATGGTTCCTCACCCAGTTTCACATGCGGACCATTGATTAAAAACAGAGCAAAATCCAACCGTACACGCTTCTGAGCGCGCACCCTGGTACCATGCTCACGCGCATACATGATCTAACGGGCTCCCAAAAGCTAGTGGGCTCACCCCTTTGATAATAACACCCTCCAAATTACTTCCTCTTGACAAAATGCACCCCTTGCGCAAAAAATATAAATAAAAATAAACTAACTAATTTTAATTAATCATTTGTTTTAATTAATTCTTTTTTTAATATATTATTTCTACATTAATGATTATTTTTATAAATAAAATTAATATGTGATATTTATATTAAAAAATTCTAATTTGTTGTTCGTGCCGATTAAATCAATTAATCGCTATGGGCAATAATGAATTTTAGTTAAAATATTATTTAATTAAAATATAATTAATTTCTATTTGGTTAAATGGTTTCGACTATCTTATTAGTCGCGATGATTAATCTTTTGTTTCTCTCATTCTAATTCGTTATTCTTTTTAATCGAATCAATCGATTACGAGGGGTAATGATACAAATAAATTCATAAAATTATTAAAAAAAAATACTATAATTCATTATTAGTGATAATCGAATCGATCGATTAGAATTGGTAATGATACAACTATTAATCTGTTAACTATGGTAATTGAATCAATCGATTATCGCGGTTAATAGTATAAATCAAAACCAGGGTTGTACGCCCAAACCTTAAAATACTTCTCAAATCCATTCAAAAATTACAAATTGTCAAACTACGATAGACCACTCAAAAAGCCTCTAAAAACCATCTCAAATCAAATATCAAATCCTAAGGCGTACAATCCTGTCCCCGAACTACGTTGACTCTGATCCTCCATAAGGAGGTACGTAGGCACTTGGCAACAAGGCGAGTCCCCCTCCCTAAAATCTCAATTTTCCCCCTATTCACTTCCTTAGCTATTAACCTTAATTTTCAGCCATAAACTGTTACCTTAGATTCAAAGCCATAGGAAAGGGTTGAGGGTGCCTAACACCTTCCCTCGACCTGAATATAGTATCTTACCCCGATCTCTAAACTGCGTAGGGTTTCCTATTCGCCCTTCAGAATAGGTGGCGACTCTAAATTTAATTTTTAGGGCAGGTTGCTACATTGTGATTGTTGAAACAGTTGTGAGATTTGAGTTTGGTTCGTAAAGCGACTTCTTCAAGTGTTGAGCTTCATATGTGAAAGCTTACTTATGGTATTCTTGATGAGATTAGAAAATGTCAGGAATCGGATTTGAATGGGTTGATAAGATGATATTTATTAGTCAAAGATAAAGATGGTAATCTTCGGATTGATAAGAACAATGTCATGGGATGTCCTGATCAAGTTTGTATTCCTAATGTTCGGATTTGAAAAGAGGACTTTGGATGAAGTGCGTCATATTGATTTGAGTATTCATCCTGATGCTACTAAGATGTATCAAGATTTGAGAAGGTCATTTTTAGTGGCAAGGTAATGAAGAAGGATATGAAGGGATTTGTTTATTTGTGTTTGACTTGTCAGGAGTCGTCTGGTTTCATGTAACTGTTATCCACTCCTGAGTAGAAGTGGAATAGCATTTCTATGGATTTTGTTTCTGGTTTTCTGAGGACATCGAGTAATTGTGAGGTGATTTGGGTTATTGTGGATATATTGACGAAATCTGCTTACGTTATTTCGATAAGAATGGATTAACCGATGGAAGTACTGGCGAGTGGTATGTTGATAAAATTGTTTGCTGGTTTGTTTGTTTGCATGGTGTTTCGTAAGGTATTGTTTAGATTGAGATCCGAGGTTTATTTCTGAAATTTGGAGAAGGTTCACAAAGTACTTTGGGTACAAAGTTGCGTTGAGTTTGGCGTCTCGTCCTCAAACGGATGGTCAGACTGAGAGGACGATTTGGTCACTTAAGGATCTATGAGGGCTGGTGTTGTGAACAAGGATGTGTTTGGATTAGCTTTTTGCCTTTGATTGGATAAAGCAAAGACTTTTGTCTGGTGTGCAAGCTGACACAGCATATTAAGAGGTTGAGTATGTTAAGAGAGAACAATGAATTTCTGGTGAATACTAGAAGGAGTTGGAAGTTGGTTATGAAATTGGTAAATCTGTTTGTTGTGGGAAATCAGAGTGCGCATCGGAAGCGTGAAATGACGCGGTTCGTATGTGTGTGTATGAATTGTTAGAGTTCAAATTGTGGACAGTGGATGTGGTAGGAATTATAAGACCACCAGATGTTTTGGTTACATGTTTGACTGCTATGTCTTGGCATGGTTGTTTGGATGTTGTGCGACCGGGTTGTTGGTATTCTAGTTTTGCTGAGGGTGTTCAGAAGTTGTATATGTCATGGAACTTTATGTCTTTATTTAAGATGGTGTCTCTTTTCCATGGTGATGGTTCGAGTACATGTAGCTAATTCCTTGGATGGGGGATTAGAGGTGTGTTGCCTTTGATGACGGTAACATTATGGTTGCGGTTTGGTTGACAAGTGCATTGTGTGGGCATTGCATCTTGTTCTTGTTGGTTGTGTCTTGGTTATTTCTTGTGTTTTGGTGTTAGTCGATGAGTGCATTGTATGGGCTGTGCATCTCGTTGTCGTTGTTGTGTTTTGGTTGTTTTGCTTTTAGCAAGAGTGATTCGTTGTTGGTGCTGATTGTGTCGTTGCTTTCGTGGCTTGATAGTTGGTTAGTCGGATACAAGAGCGTATCCAAGTTTGTTTGCGTTTGGGATATTTCCGAGGACGGAAATCTTCTAAGTGGGGGAGAGTTGTAATGCCCGGAAAATAAGTATATGCTTAATTTGGACGTTTGTGACGTTTATTGGAATTTTACCGTTTTTGGAGTCGTTTCAGTCGGTATTAGTTCGGGATGGCGGGCTAATATTTAATTGAAGGTTTTCATATTTTTGATACTAGAAATATCATTAAGGTAATATTCCGCGTTTTGGGACGTTTGAACGATATTTGAGCGCAGGGGCATTTTGGTCATTTCCGCGGGATAAATATTTTCCTTATAAGAAGGAGATATTTGTGAGAAAGGAAAGAGGATGGAAAGAAAAAGAGAAGAGAGAAAGGAGAAGAAGAGGCGAAGAAGAAAAAGTGGAGATTGGTGGATTCTCAACCGAATCGATTGTCGATCGTCACAATAGCAAGGTAAGGGGGTGAATCTAATTTATCTTGGATGTATGATTCTTATAGTCTTGTTCTTGTTCTTGTTCTTGTTTATTTCTATGCTTGACCAACAATGGTGGATTGTGAGTTTTGTGAGTTTAGAAGTTATAAACATGATTTTGTGGTGTGTATGTGTAGTATGATGATAGATACCTTCATTGATCATGCTTTCTTTTCCATTTCTATGGCTTGATTGATTTTGGATAAAAGTTAGGTTTTGAGATAGATTGATGAATCAACCATGAAAAGTTTGATGTTAGGTTGTTTCTATGGTTTGTATGTGTTGTATTGGTGTTATAATGATGTTTTGGAGTGGTTTTGGTGGGTATAAGAGGGTTAAAACTGTTCTGGTTCGTTCTGGTTTTTTTTGGGTTTACGCAGGTCCGCTGAGCGGAGGTGGGTCCACTGAGCGGAGGTTCTGTTGCAGAAAATTCTCTGCGAAGGTCCGCTGAACGGAGCTGAAGCGGACAGCAGCTTTTTCTGTTTTTCCAAAACTTTGAAACTTCATAACTCTTGAACCGTAGCTCCGTTTTGTACGCCGTTCGAAGTGTTAGGAAGCTAGTTGGATGTTCTATATGATAATATAGGCTTGGTTAGCTTGTTATTAATTGGTTATGGGGTGTTGTTGATGAAAAACACATAATTGTTTATATACGCGATATGATTGGTAAATAATCCGAGTGCTTGGTGGTAATTGTTAATGATGTAGGATGTAGTAGTGGGTGGTTGATTTTCATAAATGGTTTTGTGAACTAGTGCATGATAAATCATGATGATGTGTTGTGTGAATGTTATCGTATTGGTACGAGGTATGTGATTAGTTGTCGGTAACATGAGATCATGCTCATATGTGTTATAATGAATGTTCATTCTTGATATGTGACAATGTTTGGTTGTTTGTTATTAACATGATGTGTGGCCTTATGGCAAGTAATTGTTGTTATGAGAATGATGTATTATCATTGTTGAATTGTTGTTATTATAACTTGTTGATGATGTATTGATGGAGTTGTGGGCCAATGGCCAATATTAATTGATGTGATGCAATTATGCGATCATTTATGCCGATGTGGCTAGTATGTTTTGACGGTGAATGTGTGATGTGTGCTTATTAATGCCTTGGTGGTAATTATGTGTGATGTAATTGATAACTATGTTATTAATTGGTGATGTATCCTTTTGGATAGAATATAAACGGTGTAACGTGGGTATGTGACCGTGTTATATTGTTGATGATGTTGTTGTCGTGTAATAGAGTCACATATTTGCACAGCATAACATTTCATTACGTTAATGGCGGAATGCTATTAGCAGGTGGCCTGAATTGGCAATTATTACCAGTGGGGGCTTAATGCTCGGTAAAAAGGTGTATTTTCCCGAGTGGCAAGAGGTCATCAGTGGGGGCTAAATGCTCGATGACATTTAGTCGTAGCTTAATGCTCGACAAAGGTGTATTTTCCTGAGGGAAAGAAGTCCCAGCATAATGCTCGGCAAAGGTGTATTTGTCATAATGACAAGGGGAGTTTTACTCCGGATTTGGTACCACATGCATATGCATAGTCGAGTCTCATTCATCATTGTCGGTCTGTATAATTTATGTTATCATTCATGTGTCACATTACTTATATATTGATTGTGGTTGAATGAGTGGATTACTTTGTTGTATGATTCTTGATGATACTTGTTGGCATTACTATAATCGTCATGCTTTCATTATGAATTATATTCTCACCCTTCTGCTGATTTGATGCTTGAGTGGCATCCTGCAGATTAGCCGCTTTGGGAGTCTTTTGGAAGAGGTAGTTCTCCAGTTGGTCTTGTCGGTCGCTCTGATATGTAACACTGGGTAGTCGGGAGTCTGTTGTTATTTATTTGTATATGACTCTTTTGAACATGTATATGTGATAATGTGCCATTGTGTATTGTAAACACTTTATTTTGGAAAACTCCTCTTTGAGAGTGAGAGCTATACGTATATATATATATATATATATATATATATATATATATATATATATATATATATATATATATATATATATATATATATATATGTTCATATCTTCCGTGTGTTATGTATCATGTTATTAGCAGGTGTGTATGCTTTTGGCATCGGTGATGTCCGTTTGTTTTCAAGGTGTTTGTTTGGTTACTTAGTGTAACATCCTAATTGTGTTGTATGAAATTTTAATACTCTGATATTTTCTTGCCTAAATGCTTTGGGTAGAATTGGGGTGTTACAGTGTGATTTTTTTCCCTTCTGTTTGAATGATGTTCATTGTGACAACGTGCAGGTTCCGACGAGTAGTGAGCTTGTCCGAGGATTTAGCCGAGGAGCTTTTGGTTTATCATTTTGAGTAGATAGTGAGTCAAATGCTCTGGTCATGTAACACTTGGGGATTTATTTGAACTCATGTTTTAGTTATTTGGATATTGTTATCTTTTCGTGTTTAACATGATAATGTGGATATGGTTGTTGAAGGCTATGTTGCCTAGTTATTGAATTTCATATAACATAGTTTAATTATGTTATTTTGAATTGGTAGATGAATATAGTATGGGATATATTCATTGAAAATGATTGGTTGTAATTGTTATTCCGCTGCGTTTGCATATTATCAAAAACATGAAGGTTTCAAATGTGTTATAAACATGATCATGTGCAATGCTTGAATATTTTGTTATGGTTTTCAATTGTTTTGGAAACGACATGTGACACCCTTTTGTTATATGCTTATTACTCTGTTATTATATATGTAATATTTTGGGTTTAGGAAAGGGGTGTTACATTAGTGGTATCAGAGCATGGTCGATAGGAGCGGAGTCCGAAGGGTGGCGAGGTATCATCTGCTGATAGTCAAATTGCCGCATGACGCGGTCCAGAAGATAACGAACAATGATGGTCGAACTGGTAGCCAACCATCCAGAATATAGTACGATCTCATCAAACGGAACCGTCTCATGTTGATCAGCGTAGCCGTCATAGTGGACGTCCTCAGCAGCCATGCGGTCAAGATAACTTCTATAAGGATCCAACACCTGGTTCCCTCTGAGGGGGGAGAAGGCCTTGGAACACAGTGTAACGCCCTGTTATTTAACTAATTATTTTATGGTGTTTGCGAATTATTTAATAAAATTAAGAATTATTTAGAATTATTTTATTTTGTTAGAAGTTGATTAATTAATTAATTAGTATTAATAATATAATGAGAATATGAACATTGGGCCTATTATGATGTTAGTAGTAGTATTAGTGGGTGGGGAGGTGATATGAGGTTAAACCCATTAGTAAAAGTGAAAATTAGTGAAAAGAATAAAATAAGAGGAATTAGGGAAAATGTTAGAATTCTGATTATTTCGAGAAGAACGTAGAAAGAGAGAAGTGCAGAGAGCTAGAGAAATCCCATTGGAATCTTAGAGCAATCTTCAATCCAAGGTAAGGGTGGGATTCTTACTCTATAAGGGTTTGTATGATGATGAGTATGGTAGAGGCTATGCTTCATAATTTTGTATTCATGCTTGTATGAAAAGTTGAATGCTGATGTGTTTATGATGTTAAGAATATTGTGTAATTTCTATGCAATTGATGGGATTGATGTTTGGATATGAATAATTACATGATGTTGGTGTTAGACTTGACAAAGTGTGCCTTATAATGATTTTCTAGTATGGGAAAGATGGGTTTTGAGGGGCAATAGTTCATAGTAGGAAAAATAGCAGATTTTTGGTTCTGTGATCAGTGCATTTTTATGCACGTTCTTCCATGTTTCTACTCAAGCATTTCCTTAGTTTGTTTTGATTATTTTTATGTTTTAATGTGTTTTCATAATTTATTTTATTTTTACCTTTATTTGTTTTTCGTACTTATTTTTTCAGCTTTAGCGGTCTGCACAGAAACGATCATAACTGGACTTACGGGAATCCGATTAAGGTGTTCTAATAATATCTGGAAAGCTAAGAGAAAGAGCTACAACTTTCGTGTTGGAGTCGAAGTCATATTTGGAGCCCATATTTTCCAGAATTGCGTTTGAAGCTGTAGCACTAGTTTATTTTTAGTTCTGGGTCGTTAGTAGTGGGCCTGGTTTTGTAATTCGACCCAGTTGGGTCATAAACGTTTTTTGGCTGATTCCTAATAGGTCTAGCTGCGGGTAGTGTTCACCCTGATACTATTCACGAAATTATTGAAGAGCCTGGCACGATTTCTATGGAGAACTAAACAAATCCCGTCGAATTACTGTATTCAGGTTCCGACCTTGAGGTTTTTACAGGCGTTTCATCAAGGATTTCAGCAAGATAGCTCTTCCGCTGTCAAACTTGTTGAAGAATGACGTCACTTTCAGCTTCGATGACAAGTGCAAACAAGCGTTTGATTTCTTGAAGAAAGCATTGACCTTCGCTCCCATAATCCAGCCCCTTGATTGGACCCTCCCTTTTGAGCTTATGCGTGATGTTTCTAATTATGTTGTTGGGGCTATCCTTGCACAAAGAGTTGACAAGGCTGCCCATGTTATTTACTATACCTTTAGGACTTTAGATTCTGCACAGTCAAATTACACTACCACTGAAAAAGAACTGCTAGCTATTGTTTTTTCTCTTGACAAATTCAGATCTTATTTGCTAGGTTCCAAGGTTGTTGTTTTTACTGACCATGCAGCTTTAAATTACTTGTTGAAGAAGCCGGATGCAAAACCGAGATTGATTCGATGGATGTTGTTGCTCCAAGAGTTTAATGTCGAGATTAAAGACAAAAGTGGAGCTGAGAACTTAGTGGCTGACCACTTGAGCAGGATAGAGAGAGAGATGAAGACCCTTTTCCTATTCAGGATGACTTTCCTGATGAGTAGTTGTTTCTTTTGCATGGGATTACACCTTGGTTTGCTGACATTGTTAATTTTCTTGTTGCTGGTGTTTTTTCTACAGGTGCATCTAGATCACAGGTTCACAAACTCAAGAGTGATGCCAAAGGACTGCGAGAAAAGTCCTTGATTCAAGTTTCTATTGGCCAACTATTTTTAAGGATGCTTTTGAGACTTATCGCACTTGTAAAAAGTGTCAGATAGCAGGTACAAACATCACTCGCAAGAGTGAAATTCCTCAACAACCTATGCTTTTCTGTGAGGTATTTGATGTATGGGGAATCGATTTCATGGGTCCTTTTCCTATATCATTTGGTTTCCTTTACATTTTACTTGCTGTTGATTATGTTTCAAAGTGGGTGGAAGCTATCCCCACTAGGACTAATGATTCTAGAGTTGTTGCAGATTTTGTCAAGTCTACTATCTTTTGTAGGTTTGGAATACCACGAGCTATCATAAGTGACCAAGGCACTCATTTCTGTAACCGCACCATGGAATCTTTGCTCTGGAAGTATGGAGTTGTGCACAGAGTCTCTATTGCATATCACTCACAGACTAATGGGCAAGCTGAGATCTCAAACAGGGAGATCAAACAAGTTTTAGAGAAAATGGTGCAGCCAAACAGGAAAGACTGGAGCCGTCGTCTAGAAGACGCATTTTAGGCTCAAAGAACAGCTTTCAAGACACCCATTGGGATGTCTCCTTATCGACTTGTTTTTGGTAAGGCATGTCATCTTCCTGTTGAGATAGAACACCGTGCTTTTTGGGCGGTGAAAAGTTGTAATTTAGAGATGCAACAAGCAGGTATTGAAAGAAAACTCCAATTACAACAGTTGGAAGAGCTTAGATTTGAGGTTTATGAGAGCTCTAGGATCTATAAAGAGAAAACTAAGCACTTCCATGATATGATAATTTCTAGGAAGGAATTTTTTGTGGGCCAACAGGTTTTACTGTTTAACTCCTGCCTTAAGCTTATGGCTGGGAAACTTCGATCCAAATGGATTGACCCCTTTGTAGTTACTAATGTTTTCCCTCATGGTGTAGTAGAAATAAAAAGTGCAGATACTGACAAAGTCTTCAAGGTTAACGAGCAGCGTCTGAAGTTATTCCATGAAAGTTCGGTGCCTGAAGATGTCAACATAGAGGAGCTTTCTTTGGAAGCACCTAACTACACCGCAACTTAATCAGGGAGTCTTTCATTCCTTCTCTCTACTTTATTAGTAATGTCCTTTCATTGAGGGAAATGCTTAGTTTAAATGTGGGGGAGGGAATCGTGTGTTTTCTTTGTTTTTGTTAGTATTTTGTTTAATTTCAGTCATTAAAAAAATAAAAGAAAAAATGCATTTTCTTGAAAGTTTTAGGCTATAGACTGATTTGAGTCGAGTTTGCGGAGACTTGGGAAAAGTTCACAAGATCGGTATCGTTTTAACACCGTAACTCTCATGCATATGGAAATTGATTTGAATTTTTTATTATATTTTAGCCTTAAATTCTCATTCTCTGACAGCTCTTGAGTAGTTTATTTCAGCAGTCGACACCATCTCTCACACACTTTACGCAGGGAAGCCGGTGAATATAAGTGAGTGTTCTGAAAAAAATAGAAAAAGAAAAAGGGAATGCTTCTTCTAAGTTTGGTGACCCTCACCCGGTCACTTAACCCAACGTTTGTGGAACCTTCAAAAGAAAAAGTTGAAAATAAGACTCTTTGTTAGTTGGTTCAGCGGTTTCTGGTGCTGAACTTGGTAGGGCGGATTACGGTTCGATCCCCTGCAACTACAACTGAGTAAGCAAAGGATTATGCCACTGTACCATAACCCCATGCAGAAAAGGATCAGAGTCACTAACCAGTCTTCTTGCTATAAGTGTGTGGAGATAACGGGCTTAATGTGATTGTGCCTGAATGAAAAAGAGCAAAAAGGATGAGTAAGTTAGGCTATGGTATAATAATATGATTTGAATTGGCTTGTGTATTTAGGAGGCTTATGTCTGCGTAACTGTGGTTAGTTTTCTTACGATGTCCTTAGTGTTCAATATTAGTCCATATTGATGCAACCTTAACCGCAAAAGAGTTTGTAGCCCAGAATGAGTAAATGTTGTTGTGTTTTTTTTTTTGAGTTTTGATTTTATTTTGCTCGGAGTGCAAAAGCTCAAGTGTGGGGGAATTTGATCAGTGCATTTTTATGCAAGTTCTTCCATGTTTGTACTCAAGCATTTCCTTGGTTTGTTTTGATTATTTTTATGTTTTAATGTGTTTTCATAATTTATTTTATTTTTACCTTTATTTGTTTTTCGTACTTATTTTTCATCTTTAACAGTCTACGCAAAAACGATCATAATTGGAGTTCTGGGAATCCGATTGAGGCATTCTAATAATCTCCGGAAAGCTAAGAGAAAAAGCTACAACTTTCGTGTTAGAGTCAAAGTCAAATTCGTAGCCCATATTTTCCAGAATTGCGTTTGAAGCTGCAGCACTAGTTTATTTTCAGTTCTTGGTCGTTAGTAGTGGGTCTGGTTTTGTAATTCGACCCAGTTGGGTCATAAATGTTTTTTGGATGATTCCTAATAGGTCTAGCTGTGGTTACTGTTCACCCAGACACTATTCACGAAATTATTGAAGAGCTTGGCACGATTTCTATGGAGAACTAACCAAATCCAGTCGAATTGCTGTATTCATGTTCCGACCTTGAGGTTATTTTAGTTTTAATCTAATATTTATTCCTTTCAATTTTGTTCTATGTTCTTGAATGCTTAATTCGAATTTCATAGAGTATATTGATTTAATTCGATGGATCATATGATCCTAACCAATAATCACGTTACCGTGTCTGATTTATCACGTTTGCTTAATTCGTGAAGCTTAACTCTGTTTGCTTAATTCGGATAATAGGATTATACATCACACAATACTCTTCGCGCTTGTCACTGAGTTTGTAGTCGAATAGGAATGAATTATCCGCTTAGGAGATTAATATTACTTTAATCAATGATAGATATGAACCGAATCAGGAAATTGACTTTTCAGCTTATTTGATAATCACTTATTTTAATCAATTTTTTTCTTCTTAACCGTAAATATATTTTGCTTTTGATTAATATAATAAAGAATCCTTGTGAGAACCATAATCCGAGTTAATTTGTCGCTGTACTGTGTTTTTGAAAAACTACTTGTTTTGATCCGTGCGCGACAGCAGATGATTCTGCTACAGGGGAATCGGGTTCCCAAATAAGGGAACCGAGTACCCAGTGTAACAGAAGCGCAAATACTCAATTTTGAACAAGGGGAACCGGGTTCCCAGAAACAGAGACTTAGGGGGAACCAGGTTCCACTGAGTTGAAATGATTTTTTTTAAAATTTTTTTTCTTTCAAAAAGCCATAACTTTTGTCTCGGGTGTCCGTTTGACGCGTTTTTTGAACTTCTGAAAAGCTAAAATTATTTCCTATCCAATAAAATTAATTTGAGAACCTTTTAAAAATTATTTTTGAAATTGTATTTTCTGGTATTTTGTGACGATGCGAAGTATGAACGTTGTTGTGTGACGTTACCAAAATGATGTGAGTATAGATTGCAGATTATTATGGTGATGATGTTTTTGTTGCTGCCACTAATTATTGATGATTAAGAAGGAGGTTATGCCTCGTTGATGTGTTGTTGTTGTTGTTTCATTTTATGATGTTGCATTATCGAGTCACATACATTGCATCTTTATGATGGCTTGGATTGGCAAACACGTTGGTCTGGATTGACAAAACTGCGAAGGAGGCTTATGCCTTGTTGATGCCTCTAATAATTGGCAATTTGTGAAGGGGGCTTATGCCCTGTTGGTACCACATGCACTTACATAGTGTCAGTTCCATTGCATTTTCATGATAACGGTATAAATGGTGAATGGATTTTAATGAATGATGATGTATTGTGGGGTGAATAAATGATGCTAATGTTGTATGAAGTAGTGAAATTATGTATGATATAAATCTCCTATATTATTTATCACGTTTCCTTTATATTGTACGATACATCACCCCCTGTGTTTTAATGTTACCCCTATGTTGGGAACGTGCAGGTAATCAGGAATGACGGCTAAATACCTTCGATAGTTGAGTTAGTGTCGTCGCTCTGATATGTAACACTCGGGGGGATGAACGTTAACTGTCTTGCTGTTGGATTTTAATTTGTTTGTTGAAGTATTTTTGTTACAGTTTGATGCTAATCATATTGGATTAAGATGCCATGATATTTCTAAGCTAAACTATGTTGTATTCCGCTGTGAAAATTCTAGTAACACACGCTCGATGTCTTACTGGATGTTATGACATCCAAAATTACACAGCACATAAAATTATAACAGTACAGCATAAAAACAATAAAGAACACGCAAAATTGTTTACCCATTTCAGTTCAAACAACCTACTCTGGGGGCTACCAAGCCAGGGAGGGAATCCAATATAAGCAGAATTAATTCGGAGTTAAACTCCCCCGTTTACAACTCCTCACTTAAAACCTACCCAATGCAATTCCAACCTATTCCTAGGCCTGAGTATCTCCATTCACTCCCCCTCAATCACAGCAGTGATTACACATAAACATAAACAAATACAGATAGAAGACACTCTTCAAAAACACACCTTGATCTGCTTAAAAGCTTCAATCAAGAGACACACACTCGTGCTTAAAAGCTTAGAGTGACATTAAACACACACAACTTATTCCAATGCAATCATTAAGGACAATTGCTTGGATCACACGAGACAGCTACAGAACAACAGTTCTTCACAATACACAAAATCTTCTGTCTGCGTTCCAAAATAGGATTGCAGTCTTTTTATATGCAGTCTTTTTATATGCAGTCTTGGGCCTTGGGCTTTTTTAGAAACAAATTAGGGTTAACCAAGTTAACCTAATTTACACACCATCTGGTTGTTACAAAATGTGCTGTCAGCAGGATCTTTTGGACGAATTATTCAGCACACAATAAAAGGTTTCCTAAACTGATAATTGAGATAAATTAGGAAACACATTTAACAAATAATAACAGCTCCTGCTGTCACATACGGATGTCATGACATCGATCATGACATTCACTACAGAACCTGTATTAGCTTCACACATATGGAACCTGCATAACACAATATCAACCAGGTATGTTTTACCACTAATGCAGCCAGCATGAAAACACCTTCAATCTCCCCCTTTGGCAAATTTTCGGCTAAAACAACCTGTCACACCATACTAGAGAAATACTTGCAGCGGACACAAGGTAACCAAAACACAATCAAAACAAGCTAATACAAAACAGACAACATACATCACCAGTAAGCAGCAGTATGCACAAAGTGCTTAGACAAACCAGAAAAACAGCCACAAGAGCAACACAAGCACAAATAGATCAACACAAAATAAGCAAATTAGAATATGTTGATCACACACAACCACCATTCTTGTTGTTCTGGGGTGACATGTATTACTTCTCCCCCTGTTTGGCCACAAAAGTTACCAAAGCCAACAAAATGTCTTCTCCACCTGTTTTTTTTCCTTTTTTTGTTGTTGTTGTTGACTCTATGGTTCTTCAAGGATGCAGAGTCCTAACTTGCTTCAAAAGTTCTCAAACTGTGCAGCATCAAGAGCTTTTATGAAAATGTCAGCTAGCTGAAGTTTAGTGTTCATATGCTCTAGGAAAAGTACCTTGTCTTCGACGAGTTCTCTGATAAAGTGTTGTTAGATATCAATATGTTTCGTTCTGCTATGCTGAATTGGATTTTTGGAGATATTGATAGCACTGAGATTGTCACAATATAAAGTCATGACATTCTGTGGAACATTGTAATCAGTCAACATTTGTTTCATCCAGACCAATTGTGAATAACTACTACCAGCTGCTATGTACTCTACTTCAGCAGTAGATAAGGAGACACAATTTTGTTTCTTGTTGAACCATGATATAAGGTAGTTACTGATCGGTCACCATTTCTACTTAATTTCGTCATACATTCGGCATAAGATCGCCATACTTGGTAACACTTTGTGGTTGTTTTTAAGTGTTTTTCTTTAATTCATCTAATTCTAGTTATTCTATGAGCAATGTGTTTTTATGTCGTTTTCATTGTCAATTAGGTGCTTTTGATCTCGTTTGGTAATGGTTTCAGGTTAGCTTCAGATTGATGGAAGATCGCGTGGCCAAAAGATGTGAAGAAAGAAGCAAAAAGCAAGGAAAAAGCATATGGGCAGAGGCGGACACGGTCTGACCGTGTCACCTGACACGGCCGTGTCATGCCTCAAGAAGAATTGATCACCCAGACCAGAAGCGGACACGGTCTGCCCATGTCAAGGGACACGGCCGTGTCAGCGGTGCGGGCAGGATTTCTAAATTTGTGGTTTTTCCAATTTTTAAAGTCCGGGGGCAGTTTGGGCATTGTGGCTGAGATCTGAAAACCTAGAGGGATTAAAAGAAGATTGAAAGACAAGGAGAAGGCACTTTTGATCGTACGATAGAATTCTAGAGCAGAGAAAAGATAGCTTCTTCAAGGTGTTGGAAGACGAAGAGATTCAACGGTGGACACCATTGAAGATCCGAGTTCTCCTAATCTTTGTAAATGTCTAAACTTTGTGATTTTGGTTTCTTGAATATTATGAGAGGCTAAACCCCCCAATGCCAGGGGGGTGTCCCTGATTTGAATTGTAATGACTTTTGAATTCCGTATTTCTTCAATCAAGTATTAGTTTTATGCAATTTGATTGTTTAATGTTTTTATGCCTTCTTTGTCGGAAAAACAAAGATTGATCTACGGTTAACAATTTGTAGGACTACGGTTGTTAAGGTTTTTAAACAATTTGATCTAGTAGTTATCACCTAGGACTAGGGATATCGAAAGGTTATTTGAACATTCTTGATTATTTACATCTTTGGTTTGCAAACCTTTGTTTCTAAGGACTTAGGCAATAGGATTGCAAACCAAAAGGCTTTCCACTAAGGACTTAGGGAAACACCCTTAAGAACAAATAGTTGCAGTCTATGAACTTGTTGAAGAGATCTTTTTACAGAGTCATTATAAGGAAGATTAAACACCTACCCTGGCATTACCTCAAATTACATCTAAAAAGTCAAACTTTTATTTCAGCTTATTTTTATTATTTCTGTTATTTAAATTTACTTATTGCATTATAACAAAACACCTATTTGCTCTTTTGTTTAATTGACTTAAATAACTTGTGTTTCCTACGCAATCCTCGTGATCGATACTTGGGGTAAAACCCATTATTACTACATCGGTGAAAATAGTACACTTGCTATTTTTCCGATCAGTTACCTATAAAGAAACATCCTCCAGGTGTGCTTTTTCTGTTATCAGCACTTCCAGCCCAGTCAGCATCACAGTATCCAGTCAAGACAGGGTCACTTCTGTTGGTGTACAATATGCCATAGTCAGAAGTTCCATTTACATATTTAAGGATTCTCTTGACTTGATTCAAATGACTTGCCTTTGGCTCTCATTGGTATCTGGCACACACTCCAACTGCAAATGCAATATCTGGTCTACTGGCTGTTAGATATAACAAGCTTCCAATCATGCTCCTGTACAACCTCTGGTCAACATTTATGCCCCCTTCATCTTTGGATAACTTTTGATGTGTTGGTACAAGAGTTCTTTTGTGACTTGCATTATCAATTCCAAACTTCTTCACTACGTTCTTGGCATATTTGCTTTGAGACATGAAGATGGAGTCTTCCATTTGCTTGATTTGAAGACCAAGAAAGTAAGTCAGTTCCCCAACCATACTCATTTCAAATTCAGTCTGCATTTGACCGACAAAGTGTTTTACCATTGTATCAGACATTCCCCCAAACACTATGTCATCCACATATATCTGTGCAATCATGATTCTTCCATATGTGTTTTTGACGAAGAGGGTTTTGTCTATTCCTCCTTTCTTATATCCATTCGTGGTCAGAGATTTAGTTAACCTTTCATACCAAGCCCTGGGAGCTTGTTTCAACCCATAGAGAGCTTTTCTTAGTTTGTATACATGATCAGGCATATTTGGATCAGCAAACCCTTTAGGTTGTTCGACATATACTTCTTCGTTCAGATATCCATTTAGAAAAGCACTCTTTACATCCATCTGATATAGTTTGAACTTCAGGATGCAGGCTACTCCTAGTAGGAGTCTGATCGACTCAAGTCTTGCTACAGGTGCAAAAGTTTCATCAAAGTCTACTCCCTCCACTTGAGTGTATCCTTGAGCTACTAACCTGGCTTTGTTTCTTGTTATGACACCTTGTTCATCAGACTTGTTCTTGTATATCCATTTGGTACCTATGATATTCGTTCCTTCTAGTCTAGGTACCAGTTCCCATACTTCATTCCTTTTGAACTGTGCAAGCTCCTCTTGCATGGCATTGATCCAAAATTCATCTATCAGGGCTTCCTTTACGTTTTTTGGTTCAATTTTGGACACAAAGAAGGAATTAGCTATAGTTCCTCTTGACCTGGTCATTATTCCACTGTTGAGATCTCCTATGATAAGTTCCTTGAGGTGATCTTTCTGAATTCTAATAGATGGATCTTTGCTGATTGTCTCAGGTTCTGGCTCTGAAGGAGTCTCATTACTTACTTCAGGTTGGTTTGTCTGTTCATCCTTGTCGTCCTCGGTTTTTCTCGTGGGATACGAACTGACTCTTCTTTTATTTTTGAGTTTTGAAAATCAGAGAGTCGCCACCGACTTTTTTTTATCCAATTAAGGAAAGGTTTATAAAAGAAACAGAAAAAGACCTTTAAGAGATTTTGGGTTCGGGGGTAGGTTATACAAAGGGAAGGTGTTAGCACCCCTTTGTATCCATGGTTATCCATGGGCTCTTAATTGCTTAGCTCACTTGTTTGAATCATTTGTCTTGTTTTGAAATGCTTGTATGTGGTTTTAAATACCTTTGTGAATTAACTTTGTAATGATCCTTGTGCGGATGTATACAAAGTGCTTTATCTTTCGAAAGATGTTTTGAAAAAAAGATCTTTAACTTCGTAATGATCCTTGTTTGGATATATACAAAATGTTGTCTTTTTTGAAAGTTTTGTTTTGGAAAAACAGTGATATGTGAAACGTTTGTTGTTTTGATTTGAGCAAGCAATTAGGAGATCTACCCTAAATTTATAAGGTCCTTTCCTATTTTCTTTTAGAAAATTTTCTTTGACTGGATACAGAAAGAAATTGTTTGAATTGTATTTGAAACAGTAGAATTGATTTCGAAAAGAGTAACAGAGAGATTACCCTAAGAGGTGCAAGTGTGATTGTGTTTTATTTTCAGATATTTTTGTCTTTTGAAATTAGTGATCTAGCGCTTCAGTTATTATCTTTGACGTACACGCAGTTTTATATGTACAGAAATTAAAATGCGGGAATGTAAAATGCGGAAAATAAATCTACGCTATTACATCGATTGTGCGAGAAATGTAAACTACGCTATTTACATGATTTTGACAACCTATACACTTATCTATGAATTTAAATTGCAATAAGATAAAGGGAAGTATTTTTGGATTTTTGGATGGTTGATTTTAATTAAAATTAATGCATAATTAATTTAATTAAAAAAGCTAAGAATTAGAAATAAAATTTAACCTAAAAAATTAAGTCTAAAATATGTCCAAATTGTGTGTCAATTAAGTTTAAAATAAAATTGATTTTTTTGGGATTTTTGAAATTATTTTGGAAAATATTAAGCTAATTAACATATAATTATACAAATAATTATACACATAAATTAAACTTAAAAATAAAAATATTCTAAATATGTATAAAATTAGTTTATAATATATAAACTTGATTTAATAAAAAGAAAATATTTTTTTCTGATTTTTTGATAGGTTAAAAATAATTAAAATATAAATATAACAATATTATCTAATTAATTAAACAAAATATTTCAATTATGAAGAAAAATAAAATATTTTTGTATAAAAAAATAATATATTATTTTATCAACCTAAAAATATTTTTATTATATTTTTTTTGATTTTTAAAACTATTTTAAATTAATTTTACAAAGAAAATCAAATAAAATAGAAAATATAAATAAATATAATCTGGTGTGGTGCTATTCTGAGGGAGCATGGTGTGGTTGCGTGTTTATGAGTGTTAGATGAGCTGGTAAGTTGATATGATGGTTCAGATATTGAGGTACATGGTATGTATGGATAGGAGTGCATCAATGGATTAGTCAGCATTCAAAAGTTCTAGGTGGAACCCGCGCGAGCTGACCAGCGAATGGAAAGAAGGGGAAATGCCACGCGAGCGGTCAATAAGTCTTCTTTACTATTCATCATCTTCTTCCTTTTACCTGCGGAATTAGCTGCAGACTTACCTGCGGAATTTCCTGCGGATTTTTCTTCAGATTTCCATGCTTTTGAAAACCTACAAAAACAGCCATGAACCAAAACAAGGGCCACCCAGGTTGACTTAAAATGATCTCCTGAACATGATGGTGGTGTTAGTTTTGGCTAAAAACGCATGGAACATGGCATACGAAAGTTCACATACTTGAAAACTCAATAATGGTATATGAGAATTCTTACGTGGAAACTTGCATGTAAGGGTTTAAACCTTTCCCAAACCATCTTGGTAACTTGTTAGAAATATTAGTTTACATTAAAACATGTTAAATTATGAGATACGAAAATTAAAGAAAGTGCATGAATATGTTACTTTTGAAACATGAGTTCTATGAGCACATAGCCATGAGTAATGATCCCAACTTACTATATTAGGTCCCAGGAGATGATTAGAATGATTAGTTTGTATTGATAATGGTTGGAAACTAGAAAACAAAAATTACAAAGCTTTGAGATTTTTTGAGAATTTTGTGTGTTTCTTGGCTATTCCTTTGATGGATCTTTGTGTGTGTGTTCCTACTGAAGTGTACTAAGTAATATATAAGCAATAGAGTGCTGCAAACTTAAGCTAAGAAGCTTTGATTGCTTTTGAACTTTTGGTTTTTTTAATATTAAAAAGTTTGAATTTCTTGGCCATGACTTGATTTTCTTCATCCGTCTTGCTCTAGGCCTGCCATGTACTTCTATGCTGCAGAGTTTGGATCAACTTTGATGGCTCATGCTAAGGACAAAAGCCTTGAATCATTATCTTGCACCATTTCTCTTTTAATTTAACTTTAAATGGAATAAAATTAAATTAAAAAAGAAATAAAAATGCCATGGGCCTCAAGTTGGTCGTGGGAGCCCTTTAGTATCATTAGAAACATGTTTGGATCATGAATACTTGGCCTCTTTTGGAAAAAAACA
The DNA here is from genome assembly GCF_029867415.1 of Vicia villosa. Lineage (NCBI taxonomy): Eukaryota > Viridiplantae > Streptophyta > Magnoliopsida > Fabales > Fabaceae > Vicia > Vicia villosa. The sequence goes on along the minus strand of NW_026705401.1, from coordinate 567,142 downwards.
TTTTTGATCAATGTTGGTTTCATGCATTTTCCCAAAAAATAGCCAACTTCAACAAGGCATATCTCCCTCAATTTTGATCATATGAAGGAGTTCTTGTACTTTTTAGAAACCTCAAGATGTCCTATACAAGCTACTTTGGAAACTTTTTTGCATTTGGAGAAGTTATCTTGATGTTATGGCCTTTGACAAAAAACCACTTTTTGTTGACTTTGAAAATGACCTGTAATGTCCTGGCTCATATTTTTCAAATGGTGAATCCAATGACCATGTGATCAATTGCATTTGAAAGATAATTTAATTTCCTTCAAAACAAGCTTTGGTTGGAATTTTTTGAATGAATAAGGAGAGAGTTATGGCCGGTCAAAGTTCAGTTGACTTTTTAGGAGAAAACCCTAATTTTGAAACTTAGGGTTTTGTTGATTTGTGATCTTTTCTTGATGAATTATGATCAACCATTGATCAAATGGTAAATCTTTTGACAAAATATGGATGTTGACAAAAAAATTCATTTTTGACTGTCTGTTGACTTTTCGGTCAAACTGGTCGTCTGTTGACTGTTTGAGCTGCTGACTGTGCGTCTGAGCGAATTGAAGTTTGAAAATTTATCTGGTGGTACTTTGAGACATATGGAGTTCCATGAAATCCATTTGAGGTCTCAAAAACTTGTTCTCCTGAAAAAAACAAAAACCCTAGTTAGGGACTATTTGTGTAGGAGACAGTTAAGCGTACCTGATTTTTGTGCAGTGTTGAGTCTCTGCTGATCACGTGATTATCAGAAGACTTCTAGAACAAAAATCTTGGAATTTTGAAATGCAAAAGATTGATTTGAATGATGGTACAAACACGGAGAATTTTGCTGTCAGCGGGTTTGACTGTTAACTGGCTGTCCGGGCATTAACGTAACAGTTAAAGTGAAAATTCAACAGTTAAAGTTAATTTTTTCTTTTTGTTTTTTTGTTGTGTTAATGGTGAAAATTTTATTTACCTGAGCTGTTAGAAAAACACAAACATAATAAATAAATAAAATATACTGTACGCGAACGAAATTACCGATAATAACCTTGAAAAATATTTAATGCACAGAAAAATAAATATTTAACTAGCAGAAAACACACATAATATTATCTTGATAATTAAACGACAGTATGACATTTAATACTGACAATACAAATATTACATAATATAATGAACAGTACGACAAATAAAATAAACGGTACATTATTTGAAAGCGAAAGATACGACAAACTTTAAAAATGACGATTAAAAATCCATGCTATAAATAACAACATATAGATAAACGGGAGTGTAAGCAACCCAGGTCCGCATTTTTCAGGACTATGCAGACAGAAAAAGGACATGATCACCACCAAAACAGTGATGACCATAAGAAAAAACGTATCCATCCACTTTGCCATTTTTGCCGGGGAAGAAGAGAAAATAATTATGAGGTAGAAGTTTGAGAAATGAGTGAAATTTGATGTGAGAATTTATGGAAAAAATGAGGGGTATTTATAGAGTGAAAAGAAGGATAGAGACGTTGGGGAATGAAGTGATACCGTACAAAAAAGGAAAATTTGAGTGGTAATAGGATTTAAAAGAAAGTGTATGGTAGGGTTTGAAAAGAGAGATGTATAGAATAAAGTTAGGATTTGATTTGAAAGAAAGAGATTTGAAAAGAAAGGAAAAGATTTTGAAAATAATAGAAGAGATTTTGAAAATAATAATATAGTACAAAAATTAGTGGGAAACAAAAACTAATAATAATTCACTTGTTACCAGTACAGTCTGAATCCCTGGACTCTGCGCCTGCAAAAATTTAATTCTGTACCAATTACGTCAGTACTATTTATCTGCAAATAAATCTCAAATAAACAGCGTGTGTGAAGTGATAAATAGTACTTGGCGTTTGTGTAAGAATAAATTCAACAGCGAACCAAAATACCGTATAAGAAATATTCTAAAAACCGAGTATTCATAAAATCAAAATATTTGTGAAATAAAATCCAAGATTATATGAAACTCCCAATTTTTAGACAGAAGTCTGTTGCTTTCTTCTTGAAAAATATGCGGGCAAATTTTGGGGTATAACAGTTGCCCCTATTCAATCTTCTTAAACCTGAAGAGACCGATTGGAATCTGAAGGTAGAAGATGATTGAATATTTAGATACCTTGAAAATTTGCACTTACCTCCACCGGAAGTGATGTTGAAAATTGCATTTGAATGTGGTTTGAGAAATGTCGTTGGCGGATCAAAACATTACCTGAGACGGGCTTTCAGATGCCATCTAGCGAATGTGTTGATGGTTTGTTCATCAGAATGAATCCATTGATTATATCTTGATGAAGGATTTGAAAACCTCTGCGTTGACCGTTACGGAACCGTCCGAGGTTACCGCTTTAAATCTTGGAGGCTGATCGTTACGGAACTGTCCAAAGTTTTTCCGTTTTAAATTTTGAATGTTGATCGTTGTGGAACCGTCTGAGGTATCCGCTTTAGATCTTTGAAGCTGATCGTTGTAGAACCGTCTGAGGTATCCGCTTTAGATATTTGAAGCTAATCGTTGTGGAACCGTCTGAGGTATCGACTTAGATCTGAAGGTAGATCATTAAGGAACCGTCCAAGGTATCGACTTAGATCTGAAGGATTTGAAGTCGTTTATTCGACTCTAATATAGTCTGGAAGCGTCAGAATGAGTCAACATTAGACCGTATCTGCTTTGCTTGTTTTGAGTTGATAGGTGGTTCAGAAAGAGAGATTTCTTCAGAATGAATCTTTGGTTTGATTATATCTGAGAGGAATGTTTGTCTGAATAGAATCTAGGAGAATACCGCATGTGATTGAGAATAACTTTGCTGTGAATATTCGTCTACCTGAAAAACCAAGTTAGTGACATGCAATGTCATGATGTATGTAATGCATATGTCGAGATTCTCAAATAAATGAGAACCGTGCATGTTATGTATGCGTTTGTTATGAAACATTATATGCTATGTATGAATATGCGTATTATGCAGTTTAGAGCGTATCAAACTTCTGGTTGGGAAAATAAATCCCTGCTTGCTATTTTGGAAACGAGGGCATTGTGATTATTGATGATCTTTGCTATCTTGTTCGAGTATACTCAGCTGGGGAACTTCTTTACGGACCAGGGTACTCTGTTGAGGGATCTTTGACTACCGCTTGAGGATGAAGGTAGTTTGAAACTTATGATTTTGATGCACCTTGAATGGGAATAAGAAAGACATGTAATCCTCCGATGCACTATTTGATCAAGCCTTGGTGTGGAGGATCACACCTTCTGGGAATAGTGATCTTGAACAGCCCCGCTGGGGAATAAGGTTTCTCGAATCACTTTGTTGGAGAGAAAAATCTCATTGATGATTCTGCTGAGAAACGTATCTCTGTTGGGGAACTTTTCTTCTGATGCTGGTTTCGGGATGATGTCCAGATGATTAGGACATTACCTGAATGCTATTCCTATTTTTCTTATAAACATCAATCATATTCAAATGCATATGTTCATTCAAAATTATCATTGGGACGCTTATGCGTTCAAAATAGAAAAAGTGAAAACATTGATTTTGAGCATGAACTGTATAGATTTGGAAAGAGAGCCATATTAGGCAGATTAGTACAAGGAGACGAAAATCCTAGTAGTAGGAAATTGTCATAAAACTTTGAAAAGTACTTATAAAGGGAAATAACTATGTGAAAACAATCCAGTCAAGTTTCAACTCTACTATTGCCAATCTGTCTTCGAGTATCTCATCCCTCACTTGTTGGAAGAAAATGATTGGACTGATTAGTGCCTTTGATGTGTTGAACCTTGAAGGTGAGTGGGTAGCCAAACAGGACATAGTCGTACGCTTTATTCCCTAACTTTTGCCTAGGCTGCCCTTTCAGGTTTTCAGCCTACCGGGATTATTGTTTATTAGTCTCTAATTTTTGCCTGGATCTCCCTTTCAGGTTTTCAATCCACCGAGACGCTCATTTTTGCCTAAGTCGCCCTTTCAGGTTTTCAACTTAGCGAGCTTTTCTTTAAGCGAAGTACTTTTTGACTATATCCGCATTTACAGGGTGTGGGAAATCCTCGCCATCCATAGTGGTAAGCAACATGGCTCCGCCGGAGAATACTTTCTTGATTACAAATGGTCCCTCATAAGTGGGAATCCATTTGCCCCTGGGGTCTCCCTGTGGTAAGATGATACGTTTGATAACCAAATCACCGGTTTGATATGCCTGACTTTTGACTTTCTTGTTGAAGGCTTTGATCATACGTTTCTGTTACAACTGACCATGATAAATAGCTGCGAGTCTCTTCTCATCAATCAAGTTTATCTGGTCCAACCGAGTCTGAATCTAATCGTCTTCGTCTAGATCAGCTTCTTTCATAATCCTTAGGGAAGGAATCTGAATTTCAATTGGAAGAACTGCCTCCATACCATAGACTAAGGAGAATAGAGTTGCCCTTGTTGAAGTACGCGCTGATGTGCGATAACCATGAAGAGAAAAAGGTAACATCTCATGCCAGCCTTTGTAAGTTACCGTCATTTTCTGGATGATCTTCTTGATGTTCTTGTTGGCAGCTTCTACCGCGCCATTCATCTTTGGCCGATATGGAGAAGAATTATGATGTTTAATCTTGAACTGCGTGCAGAGTTCAGTAATCATTCTGTTGTTTAAATTTGTGCCATTGTCTGTGATGATCCTTTCAGGGACGCCATACCGACAAATGAGATTATGCTTGATAAACCGGGCCACAACATTCTTGGTGACTGAAGCAAACGAGGTTGCTTCTACCCATTTTGTGAAGTAGTCAATAGCGACTAGGATAAAGCGATGTCCGTTGGAGGCAGTAGGTTTGATTTCTCCAATCATATCAATACCCCACATTGCAAAAGGCCAAGGAGCCGTCAGAATGTGTAATGGGACTGGAGGTACATGTACTTTGTCGGCATATATCTGGCATTTGTGACAAGTCCTGGAGTGATGATGGCAGTCTGTCTCCATTGTAGACCAGTAGTAACCTGCTCTCAGAATCTTTTTAGCCATTGTATGTCCACTTGAATGAGTACCAAAGGCACCATCGTGTATGTCTTCCATAATCTGTTCTGCTTCCTTCTTGTTCACACAACGAAGCAAAGTCGAGTCATGGTTTCGTTTGTACAAGATTCCATTACTTAGAAAGAATTTGGCGGCAAATCTTCTTAGAAACTCTCTATCGTTAATGGATGCCCCTTCAGGGTATTCTATCCGGAGATATGAAGATTGGAAATCTTCATTTCGACGCGATCGAAGAGACTTAAATATATAAAATACACAATTTTTGATCCTAAGATGGAATGCAATGTTTAATGAATGCATCTGTCATGATGATGAAACAAAACACTACTGGGGAGAGCAGAAGGAACTCCACTGGGGAAAACAAATGTCTTGCGGGAAGAAATCCACTGGGAAAACAAGACTTCATTGGAGAAATGAGACTTTGCTGGGAAAAGAAACTTCACCGGGGAAAATATTTCGCACCAGATAGGTTAAAGCATCAACTTTCGCTGGGGATAAGAGAAAACACCAACTTTTACTGAAGGTGGACTACCAACTTGATGATAAGCTACCAACTCAATAGTTGAAGGTAGGAGCAAATAGAATTACCGACTCAATGGTTGACGGTAAGCTATCAACTCAATAGTTGAAGGTAGAGAAAATTGAATTACCGCCTCAATGGTTGACGATGAGCTACCAACTCAATAATTTAAGGTAGAAGAAAATTGAATCACCGCCTCAATGGTTGACGATAAACTACCAACTCAATCATTGAAGGTAGAAGAAAGTTGAATTACCGCCTCAATGGTTGACGATGAGCTACCAACTCAATAGTTGAAGGTAGAAAAAATTGAATTACCGCCTCAATGGTTGACGATAAGCTACCAACTCAATAGTTGAAGGTAGAAGAAAATTGAATCACCGCCTCAATGGTTGACGATAAACTACCAACTCAATAGTTGAAGGTAGAGAAAATTGAATTACCGCCTCAATGGTTGACGATAAACTACCAACTCAATAGTTGAAGGTAGAAGAAAATTGAATTACCGCCTCAATGGTTGACAATAAACTACCAACTCAATAGTCGAAGGTAGAAGAAAATTGAATTACCGCCTCAATAGTTGACGATAAACTACCAACTCAATAGTTGAAGGTAGAAGAAAATTGAATTACCGCCTCAATGGTTGACGATAAACTACTAACTCAGTAGTTGAAGGTAGAAGAAAATTGAATTACCACCTCAATGGTTGACGATAGGCTACCAACTCAATAGATGAAGGTAGAAGCAAATTGAATCATCGCCTCAATGGTTGACGATAAGCTACCAACTCAATAGTTGAAGGTAGAAGCAAATTGAATCATCGTCTCAATAGTTAACGATAAGCTACCAACTCAATAGTTGAAGGTAGAAGAAAATTGAATTACCGCCTCAATGGTTGACGATAAACTACCAACTCAATAGTTGAAGGTAGAAGAAAATTGAATTACCGCCTCAACGGTTGACGATAAGCTGCTGAGAACAATAAGTTGCCGCTAAGCATAGGGATCAACTTCTTCTTTAATCAAGGACATGGTTTGAGAAAAGGAACTGGATGCAAACTGTCACTTACATTGAAGCGACTTACCATTTGCTGAGCTTCTTCCATTTGGAATCAAGAAGTTCATAAAGCTAGAGAGATTATCACTTACTGTGAAGATAAGATTGATATGTGGAGACGTACAAACTTGCTCAAATAAAGAGACTTCCATTTGTTGTCAACCAAAACATGATGGGGATAACACAAGTTGCTCAAAGTCAAAACCTTCCCCTTGCTTTCAAGCACATCACTGCTGGAAAATAAGCCTTTCAATATCTGAAAGGAACATCAATCACAAATGAATTTTCCATTGTTGAGGAAAGAAGAATCCTCAATAGGTGCAAAATAAATGCCTTCTCAATCTAGGTTTCCCAGCCTAGAGAGGTTCAAAATAGTATTGTAAGAGACCAAAGTCAAACTCCACGAACAAACTGGATAGAAACGGTCAAAGAACGCTTTGCCCCTTGAGGAATAAACTCAACTTGGGATTAATTCCATCCTGACAAATGAGCTGAGGAGGAACACCGAAGAAAAATTATTCCACGAGGAACAAACTCAGTGGGGATTATCAATCTCTGCAAGGAATTTACAGATCATCTTCTTCTTATCAAAAAGATTGGACAACACATCAAGCTCTATTATGGGGAATCAGAGAAAATTTCTTTGGAGAAAATCACCATTCCGAACTTGCAGAGGAACTAAGAAGTTAACATCAAAGCAAAAAAGTTAACATGCGGGGGATTTTAGTTCAAAACTCAACACAAGGTGAGAGAGAAAACCCAGCAGTCAACAACTATCTCAAAACTTCTTGGTAGAGAGTGACATACTCTGGATTGATCATGGAAACTAACTTTGTACTTCAAGCTAATGAGGTGATAACGGTAACTTCTGATTCACAACTTGCCCCAGACTACATAGTCTATGAAAGGAAACTACCTCAAAAAGGTTCATAGGGATCCTTGGCGACATGAAGACTTGGAATAATCTGCCCCAGATCAACAGATTCTTGGAGAGATTTGTCAAATCTCGACGTAGCTGCCCCAGATTGACTAAACTTGGCACATTCTTTTACTCAACAAAGTCTTCAAGCTTTGCCCCATGATGGTAATCAAACTTGCAAAAGCATTATACTGGGAAAACAACATGCCCCTGGCAATGTTTTAGTTTTCTACTGATGATCAGATGTAAACTTCCTGGATGTCAAACAAATGTTTACAAGCAGAAAAATGTTTATTCTGAGAATGATAATTAAAATGCAACAATTATGTAAGTCTTGAAGTTTTATTGAAAAGATGTCACAAAATCTTGTGAATGAATCACTGGTTAGGTATGACATTGATTTTTTTTATGCATATGATACCAACACAAGTTTTTCAGCATAACCGATAGGAGTCAGGAACGCTTTCTTGTTTTAAGTATGCTTTCAAAATAAACCCTGCTTCAATTAGGACTTTTAAGGGTTGTAACGTGGCCTGGTTCACAGTTTTTTAGAAAAAAAAGACTTTTAGGCTCAAAGTTTATTTAGCCCACCCCAACTTCGTGATGTTCTCCAATCCTATGTTCAGTTAACTCAACATAAGTATTCATCTCTCAAAAGGATTTTGTGCCATTAAGGAACTAATGAAGCTTTCTTGGAGTAGCAGTCACCCTCTTGTCTTCATTTTTGTATTCACACAGATTTGTTCACTGTTGAGGACTTTTGCTTTGTAGTCCTTTCTTTTCACTTTTCACTTTTCACTTTTTCCTTTTTTTTATTTATTTCCCTAACTTTTGCCTGGACTGATTCTTTTGAATTGGTCGTCCAGCGGGATGCTCTAACTTTTGCCTAAGTCACTTGTTTTCAAGTTTTTGACTTAGCGAGCTTTTTTCTTCTTTCTTTTTTCTTTCCTTTTTATTCTTTTGATTTGAACAAATCGTGTGACATTGACTTTGTCTTGACTTGTTGAGAGAGTTGTGACTGCCTCATTCCTTGGCGTATGGAGGATAACCATTGTGGTTTCACATTTCCATGCCTTTTGATGCGCGGGGAATAACCATTGTGGTTTCCCACGATCCATCCTTTGATGTGGATATGACGTATTCGACCCTTGGATGCACAATCCTTTTTGAAATATGAACACTCGGTCAAATTAACTGAACACTACCCTGCCCCAGGTTAAAAATTAGGGTTTTTCCGTTTAGAAAAGAAACTCCTACTTCAAGGCTCAAAGGGGTTAACAAGGGATTATCTTCCTTATATCTCCGGTGTTTGGGAATTTGAAACAATGCCTGTACATCATCAGCAGGGTCTTATTCAAAAGCATATAACCAGAAATTTTGCATTTTCAGATCATCATCCTCCCTTCAATCTTTGCATAACCAAGAGTTTGGCAAAAGCAATTGGTATCATAATGCATAAAAACAAATAAATATGAGTGAAACGAATGAATTACTTCAAGACAAACATTATCATTGTATTAGCATTAACATTAAAAAACAAACAAGTTTCTACATGCAAACAATGCATTGAAAAACAAGAAATATTATAAATGGAAATCAATAAGAATACTTAAAACTGAGAAAAACTCTCTCCATCTGGGTTTGTGCTGAAGGAAACATCTTTCAAACTTCAGGGCTGCCACTAATAGATCTTCATTCATGCTTTGGCAATGGATTGTTTTGATAATTAGGGCCAATGTCTCGGAAAGACAAAATACCAGCACGAGTCAATCTTTGAACTTCAACTTTTAGAGCCCAACAATCTTCTAAACTGTGTCCGGGAGCATCCTGATGAAAAGCGCAAGTAACATCAGCATTGTACCACCATGGAATCTTCTCTGGAATTGGAGGTGGTGATCTTGGTTGAACCAACTTCTTATGAATTAGAGCGGGATACAGTTCTGTATATGTCATGGGGATAAGATCAAAATTAGGCTTTCGTCTTGCTGGCTGTTGACTAGCCTGAGCCACATGAGCTGAATTCACAATGGGAGTCACTGACGCCACTTGCTGAGGTAGATGACTAGCTTTTCCCTTGGATCGACTATTCCTTCCGTGAGAAACAGCATTAGCATCAGATTCACTCTTCTTCTGAAAAGATGAACCATACTTCTTCACAATGCTAGATACACTGTCATTCTGAACCAGACGTCCTTCTCTTACAGCTTCTTCGAGTCTGACACCCATTCCCACCATTTCAGTGAAGTCTACAAGAGCACTCGCAATCATCTTCTCATAGTAAAACGGACCAAGAGTTTTCAGAAAAATCTTAGTCATCTCTTTTTCTTCCATCGGAGGAATTACTTGGGCGGCAACCTCACGCCATCTCTGAGCATATTCCTTGAAGGACTCTTTCTCTTTCTGCATCATAGCTCGCAATTGATCTCCATCAGGAGCCATGTCCACATTATACTTGTATTGTTTCACAAACGCCTCAGCTAAGTCATTAAAAGTGCGAATATGGGTGCTATCAAGGCCCATATACCACTTAGAAGCAGCTCCAGTCAAACTGTCTTGGAAATAGTGAATCAACAAACGTTGATCATCAGTGTGAGTGGACATCTTCCTTATATACATCACCAAATTTGCTTGAGGACAAGAATTTCCTTTATACTTCTCAAATTCAGGTAATTTGAACTTAGCAGGTACTTTCACATTGGGAACAAGGCAGAGATCATGTACGTTCTTTCCAAACAGTTCTTTCCCACGGAGAGCTTTCATTTCTTTCTGCAGTTCTTCAAACTGATCTTGGAAACCATCCATTCTGTCATAAATTTCACTTGGAGCAGCATCATAAATGGGCTCTAGGACAAAAGAACCAGTATGAACAATAAGAGATATGTTGACCATAACAGGAGTCAACGGACGAGTCATCTCAGGAACAGACAAATAACCTTCAGGCATGCCCCAGGGATATCCATTAGGCATACGTTGCGGAGTAGCATCAGCAGGAATAGCCGGAATTATTGTAGCAGCAATTTCAGAAATCACAGTGGCCTGACCCTGAGTTTGGGCATTGGGAGGAGGAACCTGATTCTGATTCTGAGCAACCATCAACGTCTCAACTAGAGCAGTGAGACGTTCCACACCAGATCTCAAAGTAACAACCTCTTCACGTAGCTCACGATTCTCTTGCTCAAGACCTTCCATCTTCTTATTGCAGTTAGCTCGAGTGTTATACCGGTGAGACAGCTTGATTCTTTCACTTCAATATGAAGAACATTGAATAAGACCTCGGGAATACTCTCGGAAGCAAGACCATAATGAGGAATGATGCATGAAATGCAGATGATTTGTTTTTTATTATTATTTGAGTTTCAAGGAAATTAAGATATTAACTTGTAAACACTCAAACATTGGACTAAAGTTTCGATTAAGTTATCATCAAAATCAATCATCCATTTTGGTGGATTAGAGTTTTCACCCCATCAACACCCAAGATCCATTGAGTTTGATGAAACTTATGATGTTTACAAGGAAAGACCTTTAAGTTCCTTGAAAATCAAAAGAAAAAGAGTTTTCATGGATGCATGAATGTATGGTTTATGCATCAACCACAACCAAGAGCACGCAAGGTCACATAAGATCACACAAAATCACACAGTCCAAGTTCAAAGGTTCGACGTCACGAGCATGGAGCCATGGGTCTACCCATCCCACAAGGTGTGTTCTAAGGAATTTTTTACCTGCCAATCGGGTTCTACAAAGGTTCCCAGAGTTTTCAATCTTCTATCGGATATTACCGGCACGCACAATTGCTCATGGGCGCCAATAATATGCCTTAAAAGACCTCGTCTGAGCATAGTATCGCATGACAACAAGCTCAAATTGGTACTTGATCTTGTTTCTGCACTACATCCTAAAAAGGCTTAGATTGGTTAAAAGGGTTCTAGGCCATTCAGCTTCTACGGCCACTCACTATTGAAAGTAATAGCGTTATCACGATGGTTCGTAACAACCTCTACTACCTTCCATGAGGCCTCCACTGATTGGGGTTCCACCATATGACGCTCATGGTAAGGATTGCTCCTGACATGCGACTATTGGTGTTACCACCTCCTATCTCAAGTTACTCACCAAAGTTCGGGTTAGAACTTTGTCTCATCGCAGAGGAACCTTCAAGCACCAAAAAAATAATAATAAACAAACAAAGCACACAACAATATATACAGATAAACACACAGATAAACAAAAATAGGCTTAACACACTTAAAACTGGATCCCCAGTGAAGTCGCCATTTTTCTGTAGCGGGGAAATCTGATATCGAAGCCATAGGATTGACTCGAATCAATATTCCGTTTGAAATCGCCACCGCGCTTTATTGTTTCCAAAGGAAAAGGGAAAAGAACGAAAAACCCAAAGTTTGTTTTTTAAAACAAGAAAGAGATCTCAGGTACGGGTGTTGATTATATGAGGGGAAGGTTTTAAGCACCCCTCATATCTGTGGTACTCCACAGGAACCTTTTTGAAAATCTGTGTCGTGTGTGCTAAAAAAGAGAGTTTGTTTTATTTTTAAAATAAGCTCGGCAAAGCGTTAAGCTTTGTGCCTACATACCTCCCTGGTGCAATGGAGAAGTCAGAGCTAATGTAGTTCCGCTTAAAGGGAAAACAGTTTTAAAAACGAATAAACACTTTATCGTCGTCGGAGAGAAATACTCAGCCATTGATCTTGAGCATGAGAACAAACGAGTTCTTTGCATCGCTAATGAAAGAAGGGCTCCAACTCGGATAAAATCAACGAGTATGCCACTAGCTCTCTCATGCGGAAAAGATCTCATTTTATCAATCAATTTCAAAATCGTGGGGTATAACCACTCGTTTCGACAATTAGTCGTGTCTAAACTTTTTGAAGAAAAGGCCATTGAAGGCAAAAGATATTTTAAAAGAAAAGGTTTTGAAAAGGTTTGCAAACATAAGAAGGTTTTGGAAAAAGGGAGAAGATTTTGAAAATCTAAGAAGTGGGAGGAGATGAAGAGGCTAACCTAGTGCATAAAATAAAAGTTAAAGAAAGAAACGGTCTAACCAAATTAAGAAGCCAACACTTGACATTAAGAGTCAAGGTAGATTTCCCATCCTTTGGACTTATCAATACCAACACATTAACACTTGGGGATCCAGATGAATTTATTATCTTAGCACCACTTCGCATTAAGCACATTAAGATTCTGACGAAAATCGGGCAGAGTAACGGCTGTTTTTGGGTAAAATCCTTATATCAATGCCTTGGAATTAACCATCAAGGTCTTTCAAGGAAATACCTGCATGCACAAACAGACAACAATCCAATGCCAGACAGACAGAATAACAACAGAATAAGGGTCCAGAGGCACTAAGTCCATAAGTCCGAATCTCCAAAATGCTAGGGATAGTAACCAATAGTCCAAAAGAGAGCCTTATGTGTTTTTTAGATTTTTGGTTGATTATTAATGTTTTAGCATAAAACTAAAGTATGGTCCAAGTGGACAAAAGAAAAATAGCGGAAGCATAAACATAGTGTCCAAATGGACGAAGAGAAAATAGCGGAATATAAACGTCCAAATGGACAAAGAGAAAAATAGCGGAATGTAAATATGATGAAATGATAAAGTAAAGCGATAAAGCGAGAAATATAAAGAGCAATATAATAAAAGTGCGGAAATTAAAGTTAGTTGTTAGATGTTAAAGATAACCATCTTGAAACTTGTCAAGTATGTTATCAAAGTTAGTAATGAAGATCGATGGTGAGTGAAGGATGTTCTCGGATTTAAATTCAATGGACATTTATCAGAAGCTTGATAAAATCATAGCGACTACACGATAAACCTCCATAAGTCTTAAATCAACCACATACAATTCTCTTCCATATTTGATCTTTTTATGATTCGGGACACGAAATATTGCGCTATGTTAAGCAGATCGCCAAGTGATTTATGTAGAAATCACCCTACAACGAGGCCGGTCAAAACTTTATATGCTAATGCATGCGAGAGAAATGATATGTAGATCATGTTAGAACAAGATTTGTTCTGATCAATTATCTTAGTTTTGATGATAAAAATAATATGAATTTTGCTTAAGGTAATATGGTACTCTAATCCAATGCAATTTCCTTTTCAGGAAATATATAAAGAGTACGCCTAATTCAGCGCTCAGAAGCTTTGTCTCAAAGGGTTCAGCATGCAACATCAGAACATGGTCTGGCAAGACATCAGAAGATGGTCGAAGCAGAATCAGAACATGGGTCTATGGAAGCATCAGAAGAACAAGAGAACAGAAGCACTGAAGTTCTGATGGTATCACGCTCAGAAGCACTTCAAGGTCAGAAGATCAGAAGATGCTATGCACCAAGCTGTTTGACTCTGATGATATTCAAACGTTGTATTCACAAACATCAGATCAGAAGAAAGTACAAGTGGCAAGCTACGCTGACTGACAAAAGGAACGTTAAAAGCTATTCTAGGCTACGTCAGTAGACACAGCGTGAACAAGGCTCGAGGTAGTTGACAAAAGCGTATAACATTAAATGCGATGCTGTACGGAACACGCAAAGCATTAAATGCATTCAACGGTCATCTTCTCCAAACGCCTATAAATATGAAGTTCTGAAGTGAAGCAAGGTTAACGATCCTGAACAAAACAACTAAAATTAACTTGCTGAAATGCTGTTCAAATTCAAAGCTCAGAATCTTCATCTTCATCAAAGCTCACTACATTGCTGTTGTAATATATTAGTGAGATTAAGCTTAAACGTTAAGAGAAATATCACAGTTGTGATTATCGCTTTCAAGAAGCATTTGTAATACTCTTAGAATTGATTACATTAAGTTGTAAGGAACTAGAGTGATCGTGTGGATCAGAATACTCTAGGGAAGTCTTAGGAGTGAACTAAGCAGTTGTAACTAGAGTGATCGTGTGGATCAGTAGACTCTAGAAAAGTCTTAGAGGGTATCTAAGCAGTTGTTCCTGGAGTGATCAGTGTGTGATCAGAAGACTCTGGAAGACTTAGTTGCTGGCTAAGTGGAGAACCATTGTAATCCGTGCGATTAGTGGATTAAATCCTCAGTTGAGGTAAATCATCTCTGCGGGGGTGGACTGGAGTAGTTTAGTTAACAACGAACCAGGATAAAAATAACTGTGCAATTTATTTTTATCTGTCAAGTTTTTAAAGCTACACTTATTCAAACCCCCCCTTTCTAAGTGTTTTTCTATCCTTCAATTGGCATCAGAGCGCCGGTTCTAAGGTGCAAGCACTTAACCGTGTTTAGAAAAGATTCAGGAGGAGAAAAACGCTTCAGTAAAAGATGGCTGGTGAAATTCCAACAGACCCACCTACATCTACATCTGGCTCTGCTGAGCAATACAACGGTAACAATGGTTATACTAGACCGCCGGTATTTGATGGTGAAAACTTTGAATACTGGAAAGATAAACTGGAAAGTTACTTTCTTGGTCTAGATGGTGATCTATGGGATCTTCTGATGGATGGTTACAAACATCCAGTAAATGCCAGAGGCGTAAAGCTGACAAGGCAAGAAATGAATGATGATCAGAAGAAACTTTTCAGGAATCATCATAAATGCAGAACTGTTTTGCTGAATGCTATCTCTCATGCTGAGTATGAGAAGATATCTAACAGGGAAATGGCCTATGACATATATGAGTCCTTGAAAATGACTCATGAAGGAAATGCTCAAGTCAAGGAGACTAAAGCTCTAGCTTTAATCCAGAAGTATGAAGCCTTCAAGATGGAGGATGATGAAGACATTGAAAAGATGTTTTCAAGATTTCAAACTCTTACTGCTGGATTGAGAGTTCTTGACAAGGGATACACCAAGGCTGATCACGTAAAGAAGATCATCAGAAGCTTACCCAGAAGATGGGGTCCTATGGTGACTGCATTCAAGATTGCAAAGAATCTGAATGAAGTTTCTCTGGAAGAGCTTATCAGTGCCTTGAGAAGTCATGAAATAGAGCTGGACGCAAATGAGCCTCAAAAGAAAGGTAAGTCTATTGCATTAAAATCCAATATCAAGAAATGCACTAACGCTTTTCAGGCTAGAGAAGAAGATCCTGAAGAATCAGAATCTGAAGAAGAAGATGAACTGTCCTTGATCTCCAGAAGGCTAAATCAACTCTGGAAGACCAAGCAAAGGAAGTTCAGAGGCTTCAGAAGTTCAAGGAAATTTGAACGTGGAGAATCTTCTGATGAAAGAAGATTTGACAAGAAGAAGGTCATGTGCTATGAATGCAATGAGCCTGGACACTACAAGAATGAATGTCCAAATCATCAGAAGGAAAATCCCAAGAAGAAATTTCACAAGAAGAAAAGTCTTATGGCAACCTGGGATGAGTCAGAAGATGATTCAGACTCTGAAGATGAGCAGGCTAACTGTGCGCTGATGGCGACAGAAGATGACGAATCAGAATCTACATCAGAATCAGATTCTGAAGAGGTATTTTCTGAACTTACTAGAGATGAGTTAGTTTCCGGTCTAACTGAACTTCTGGAACTCAAGTCTCAAATCAGTCTCAAATACAAAAAGCTGAAAAAGCTATTTGAATTTGAAACAAAGAAGCTTGAGTTGGAGAATTCTGAATTAAAAGAAAAACTTTTAAAATTATCCAATAATGTTGGATCTCCTTCTGATTCAGAAAAATCCACTCCTAGTCTAAACCATATTCTGAAAGAATATGATTTAAGTTTCAGGAAGTTCTTATCTAGAAGTATTGGCAGAAGTCAGCTAGCTTCTATGATATATGCTGTGTCTGGAAACAAAAGAGTTGGCATTGGTTTTGAGGGTGAAACCCCATACAAACTTGAACCTGTTGATGAAATGAAATTCACATACAAGCCATTGTATGATCAGTTCAAGTATGGCCACTCCCATGATATTAGGCACACTTCACATGCTCAAAGCTTTCACATAACACACACCAAAAAGCATGTGACACAACCTAGGAAATATCATGGAACTCACATTAAGAATTATCATGCTGTTCCTCCTATTGCTTACAATGTTAAACCCAAGTTCAATCAGAACTTGAGAAAATCTAACAAGAAAGGACCCAAAAAGATGTGGGTACCTAAGGATAAGATTATTCCTATTGCAGATATCCTTGACTGCAAAAAGGACAAAGCACAACATGTCATGGTACCTGGACTCTGGATGCTCACGACACATGACAGGAAGAAGGTCTATGTTCCAAGACCTGGTGCTTAAGTCTGGTGGAGAAGTCAAGTTTGGAGGAGATCAGAAGGGCAAGATAATTGGCTCTGGAACTATAAAGTCTGGTAACTCTCCTTCCATTTCTAATGTTCTTCTGGTAGAAGGATTGACACATAACCTCTTATCTATCAGTCAATTGAGTGACAATGGTTATGATATAATCTTTAATCAAGAGTCTTGCAAGGCTGTAAATCAGAAGGATGGCTCAATCCTATTTACAGGCAAGAGGAAGAACAACATTTATAAGACAGATCTGCAAGATCTTATGAGTCAGAAGGTGACTTGTCTTATGTCTGTTTCTGAAGAGCAGTGGGTCTGGCACAGAAGATTAGGTCATGCTAGTTTGAGAAAGATTTCTCAGATTAACAAACTAAATCTGGTCAGAGGACTCCCTAATCTGAAATTCAAATCAGATGCTCTTTGTGAAGCATGTCAGAAGGGCAAGTTCTCCAAACCTGCATTCAAGTCCAAGAATGTTGTTTCTACCTCAAGGCCATTAGAACTCTTGCACATTGATCTGTTTGGCCCAGTCAAAACAGCATCTGTCAGAGGGAAGAAATATGGATTAGTCATCGTAGATGATTATAGCCGCTGGACATGGGTAAAATTCTTGAAACACAAGGATGAGACTCATTCAGTGTTCTTTGATTTCTGCATTCAGATTCAATCTGAAAAAGAGTGTAAAATCATAAAGGTCAGAAGTGATCATGGTGGTGAATTTGAGAACAGATCCTTTGAAGAATTCTTCAAAGAAAATGGTATTGCCCATGATTTCTCTTGTCCTAGAACTCCACAGCAAAATGGGGTTGTAGAACGAAAGAATAGGACTCTGCAAGAAATGGCCAGAACCATGATCAATGAAACCAATATGGCTAAGCATTTCTGGGCAGAAGCAATAAACACTGCATGCTATATTCAGAATAGAATCTCTATCAGACCTATTCTTAATAAGACTCCTTATGAATTGTGGAAGAATAGAAAGCCCAACATTTCATATTTCCATCCTTTTGGATGTGTATGCTTTATTCTGAACACTAAAGATCATCTTGGTAAGTTTGATTCCAAAGCACAAAAGTGTTTCCTTCTTGGATATTCTGAACGCTCAAAAGGCTACAGGGTATACAATACTGAAACATTGGTTGTAGAAGAATCAATCAATATCAGGTTTGATGATAAGCTTGGTTCTGAAAAACCAAAGCAGTTTGATAATTTTGCAGAGTGTGATATTGATATATCAGAAGTTGTTGAGCCAAGAAGCAACGCATCAGAAGCAGAACCTCTCAGAAGCAAAGAATCGGAAGATCAAGTATCAGCTTCTCTGGAGAATCTAAGCATTTCTGAAGAACCATCTGTCAGAAGATCATCCAGACTCATCTCTGGTCATTCAGAAGATGTCATTCTTGGAAAGAAGGATGATCCAATCAGAACAAGAGCATTCCTTAAGAACAATGCAGATTGTCAATTAGGTCTTGTATCTTTGATCGAGCCAACTTCTGTTGATCATGCTCTAGAAGATCCAGACTGGATAATTGCTATGCAAGAAGAACTGAATCAGTTTACAAGGAATGATGTTTGGGATCTTGTTCCTAGACCAGATGGATTCAATATAATCGGTACAAAATGGGTCTTCAGAAACAAGCTCAGTGAGAAAGGTGAAGTGGTAAGAAACAAAGCCAGACTGGTGGCTCAGGGTTATAGTCAGCAAGAAGGGATTGACTATACAGAAACCTTTGCACCAGTGGCCAGGTTAGAATCTATTCGTCTATTAATTTCATTTGCCACTCAACATAACATCACTCTCTATCAAATGGATGTTAAGAGTGCCTTCTTAAATGGTTATATAGATGAAGAAGTTTATGTCCATCAACCTCCTGGTTTTGAAGACTCTATGTCTCCTAATCATGTTTTTAAACTAAAGAAATCATTGTATGGATTGAAACAGGCTCCCAGAGCTTGGTATGAACGCTTAAGTTCTTTCCTTCTGGATAATGGTTTCACTAGAGGAAAAGTGGACACTACTCTCTTTTGTAAAACCTTTAAAAGGGATATTTTAATTTGTCAAATATATGTAGATGATATTATTTTTGGAACATCTAATGCTACACTTGGAAAGGAGTTTGCTGAGTCTATGCAGGCTGAGTTTGAAATGAGCATGATGGGAGAACTCAAGTATTTCCTTGGAATACAAATAAATCAAACATCAGAAGGAACGTATGTTCACCAAACCAAGTATGTGAAGGAACTTCTGAAGAAGTTTAATCTTCTGGACTGCAAAGAAGCCAAAACTCCTATGCATCCAACATGCATCCTAGGTAAGGATGAGGTAAGTAAGAAGGTAGATCAGAAGTTATACAGAGGTATGATTGGATCTCTTCTATATCTGACTGCTTCTAGACCTGACATTCTGTTCAGTGTTTGTTTGTGTGCTAGATTCCAATCAGATCCTAGAGAATCTCATTTAACTGCTGTTAAGAGAATTCTAAGGTATCTGAAAGGTACTACTAATGTTGGCTTAGTTTACAGAAAATCTAAAGAATACAACTTAGTAGGATTCTGCGATGCTGACTATGCTGGAGACAGAATTGAAAGAAAGAATACTTCAGGAAGTTGCCAATTTCTTGGAAGTCATTTAATCTCCTGGTACAGCAAGAAGCAAGCAACTATTGCTCTATCAACAACAGAAGCAGAATATGTCGCTGCTGCTGGTTGCAGTACACAGATGCTCTGGATGAAGAGTCAGTTAGAAGATTATCAGATATTTGAGAGTCACATTCCTATATTCTGTGATAATACTTCTGCTATATGTTTATCTAAGAATCCTATTCTTCATTCAAAAGCTAAACATATTGAGATTAAACATCATTTCATAAGGGACTATGTTCAGAAGGGTGTTATATCTTTAAACTTTGTGGATACAGACCATCAATGGGCTGATATCTTTACAAAACCCCTGGCTGAAGATAGGTTTAAGTTCATTCTGAAGAACATCAGTATGGATTTATGCCCAGAATGAGAGGATGAGAAGTTCTCATGTATGAGTATCTTCTGAAATGAAAATGGACTATTTTTTTTATCAGAAGTTCTGATTGAAATCTTCTAGAAATTATGATTCGGTTATTACTAACGTTTCATTGTCTAAGTTGATTCAGAATCTCTTTTAAAGCAAAACAGCTGTAACGTTTTATCTCGGGATGGTAAACCTGTCGTTACTGTTCATGGATAAGCGCGCGTGCAGTTGAAGGGACGCCGACCATAGGTAACTGTGCTAGTCACCTCATTTGTCTTTATTATCTCTCCTCACGTCACGTAACATTAAATGCTTTTCATCATTTACTCTCTTTCAGTTTTTCTTTATTTTCTTCAAACATTTTTCTTTCCCTCTCATATTCTCTCTATTCACTCTATCCTTTTGCATTCATATCAAACCCTACCCGTTCATTATCTGCAAATCCATTATGAACTCCTCATCAAGCCCAGAAAACCATGGAAAAGATGAAAACAACAAGAGGAAAGCTGTTGAACCATCTCCCTCCAAACCAAAAAAGATAAAGATCACCTATGACCCTCTCAAGGTGAATCCTTTCGAAGCCATGTTATCTGGAAACTATTCTAGACGTGTGTTTCAACCCCCTGGTGAAAGCCCTACATCATCTCCATCTTCTTCCTCATCTTGTTTCCTTTTGGACTCAACTTCCTCTTCATCTAACCTTTCCTCTCCCTCAGCCCATTCCGAAGAAATCTCTTCATCTTCACCCGCTGAGAATGTTGTCTCTGATAAGGATTGTGGAAGATCTGCATCAGAACCAAGTCTCCCTGACCCCTCGCCTGGAAGCCCAAGAAGCAGTCAATGAGGCGTTTCACTCCTTCATGGCATGCTGGCACAGACTTTGTCTTAGCTAGGGTCTTAGGATTTGGTCTTAGTAGTTTTTTTTTTCTTTCCTTGTTGCATCTGCGTGTTAAACATCCTCTCATGTAATATCTTTTGATTATCAATAAAAAGTTTCCTTGATTTACATTCCAGTGATTTTATTTGTCGTTTTATTCATCTGAATCTTTTTGAAATATTCTATTTGATGTTATGACAAAAAGGGGGAGAAAGATAAATGATAAATGATTTGATTAAATCTATCAGTTGCTGGGTAAAGCTCCCACACATTCACTAACAAGAACTGCAAGTTCTATATGGTTTAAGTGTTTTGCAGGTATAAAGAAGTGAAGAAAATCTTCAAAGCAAACACAGAAGCAAAACCATGGAAACTGAAGCAAGCTGAGTGCTGTCAAGCTTCAGAAATCAGAAGCAAGAAAGAAGATAGAATTTGATCGATATTTGTCTATTTGATCTGACAAAATTCTATTTGCTCTGATACATTATTTTAGCCTATATGGCTCTGATACATATAATGTGTTCTAACATACATTTTATGTTCTAACTCGTTCATGCTGACTGTTGTCGTTTAGTTTTTGTTCTGTAACATTTCAGGATGTAGAGATGCTCAGATGATGCTCTGGTACATTCAACAATGTTCTGATACAAATCTAGCATGAAGTGATGTTGGTAGAAATTCAAAGCTCTGAAGCTATCCGAGGGAAGCAGAAATCAGAAGCTGTGAAGGTTCTAAAGATCCAGAAAACTCAAGTTCTGAAGCTGTCCTAAATGGAAGCAGAAATCAGAAGCTGTGAATGTTCTGAAGATCAAAGAAATTCAAGTTCTGAAGCTGTCCTAGATGGAAGCAGAAGTCAGAAGCTGTGAATGTTCAGAAGATCAAAGAAATTCAAGTTCTGAAGCTGTCCTAGATGGAAGCAGGAATCAGAAGCTGTGAGTGTTCTAGGGATCTAAGGAAATTCTAGTTCTGAAGCTGTCCTATGTAAGCAGAAGTCAGAAGCTATGAATTCTCTGAAGACAAGAAGCTTATATGATCGTCTCTACCGAAATAATCAGGGAAGTCTTTTATTAAAGTTCTTCGAGTATTTATTTCAGGGGGAGATTATTTATCTCAGGGGGAGATTGTTAATCTCAGGGGGAGACATATTCATATGCTTATGCTATAGCTGTGTAATTTGTCTTTTGCCGTCTATTCTTTCTGATCGCAAATTCATATCATTTATATATGTTTTTGTCATCATCAAAAAGGGGGAGATTGTTAGAACAAGATTTGTTCTGATCAATTATCTTAGTTTTGATGATAACAATAATATGAATTTTGCTTAAGGTAATATGGTACTCTAATCCAATGCAATTTCCTTTTCAGGAAATATATAAAGAGTACGCATAATTCAGCGCTCAGAAGCTTTGTCTCAAAGGGTTCAGCATGCAACATCAGAACATGGTCTGGCAAGACATCAGAAGATGGTCGAAGCAGAATCAGAACATGGGTCTATGGAAGCATCAGAAGAACAAGAGAACAGAAGCACTGAAGTTCTGATGGTATCACGCTCAGAAGCACTTCAAGGTCAGAAGATCAGAAGATGCTATGCACCAAGCTGTTTGACTCTGATGATATTCAAACGTTGTATTCACAAACATCAGATCAGAAGAAAGTACAAGTGGCAAGCTACGCTGACTGACAAAAGGAACGTTAAAAGCTATTCTAGGCTACGTCAGTAGACACAGCGTGAACAAGGCTCGAGGTAGTTGACAAAAGCGTATAACATTAAATGCGATGCTGTACGGAACACGCAAAGCATTAAATGCATTCAACGGTCATCTTCTCCAAACGCCTATAAATATGAAGTTCTGATGTGAAGCAAGGTTAACGATCCTGAACAAAACAACTAAAATTAACTTGCTGAAACACTGTTCAAATTCAAAGCTCAGAATCTTCATCTTCATCAAAGCTCACTACATTGCTGTTGTAATATATTAGTGAGATTAAGCTTAAACGTTAAGAGAAATATCACAGTTGTGATTATCGCTTTCAAGAAGCATTTGTAATACTCTTAGAATTGATTACATTAAGTTGTAAGGAACTAGAGTGATCGTGTGGATCAGAATACTCTAGGGAAGTCTTAGGAGTGAACTAAGCAGTTGTAACTAGAGTGATCGTGTGGATCAGTAGACTCTAGAAAAGTCTTAGAGGGTATCTAAGCAGTTGTTCCTGGAGTGATCAGTGTGTGATCAGAAGACTCTGGAAGACTTAGTTGCTGACTAAGTGGAGAACCATTGTAATCCGTGCGATTAGTGGATTAAATCCTCAGTTGAGGTAAATCATCTCTGCGGGGGTGGACTGGAGTAGTTTAGTTAACAACGAACCAGGATAAAAATAACTGTGCAATTTATTTTTATCTGTCAAGTTTTTAAAGCTACACTTATTCAAACCCCCCCTTTCTAAGTGTTTTTCTATCCTTCAGATCATTATCCGAAAGCAATACCGCACGAAAAGAAAATAGGTAACGATCTAGTCTTTACTAAGAATCCATAAGAATTCTCAAAGTATTAAGACTTTCATCGATCAAAAGAAAAAAAGGAGAAGAAGAAGATAAAATGCATAAAGATAATCAACTCACACTATCATTAATATCATTCATCTAATATTATGGATTTGGTTCTTCCAAACCTATCAACATTCTAGATCCAATGATATTAATGAAGTGGAGGAAGTAGGAAGCCAAAACAAGCATAAAAAAAGCAAAAAAACACATTCTGCCAGCAGGAAATCGATTTACCTCTGTAGGAAATCGATTTCCTGAGTGCAGAGTTCAAATTTTGATAAAAAATAAGGTGGAAATCGATTTCCTACAGAGGAAATCGATTTCCTGCACGCAGCATTCAAAAAATCAGCATTAGGAGGCATAAAACTTGACTTAAGCAAACATACAAACACCTTATGATCACACATCAATTGGAGCACGAATTTTCCATCAATTCACCATCAAATAGGACCAATATAGCATCAAAGATGCATCACACACAAGCACAAAAGAATCACATTATGATGGATGAATAAGGATGAAGAAAATTACCAAATCTTGAACAAAACTTAGATCTACTTCAAGAATCACCAACACAAATCTTGATCTCTCAACAATTGAAGAAAAAAGAGTGAAATGGATGGTGGTTTAGCTCAAAGTTTGTGAGGTTCAAGATGTGACTCACAAACTTTATGAAAGAAAAAGAGCTTTGGTGAATTTGGTAAGGATGAGGAGAGAAATTGCAAGGGGTTTTTTGGCTCTCAAAGCTTGAGAAATGAGAGTGTGGAGACCTCTATTTATAGGATGGGAGCAAGAGTAGTGGTAGTTTGGTCTTTTTGCATTTGGTAATTAGCTTGTGTTTAATTGGTAATTAAATGGTATTTAAATGGTAAGAAATGGTAAAATGAGGTTTAAGTGGGTGGAAAATTGGTAAAATGATCAAATAAAAAGGTGCCAAAATGATGTCAAGCTTCCCTCCTTATATTTTTTGAATTTCGCCTTAAGGAAATCGATTTCCCTAGGAGTGAAATCGATTTCACTCTGTTCCAGCAGAGAATTTGGCGCAAAATACACTAGGGAAATCGATTTACCCAGGAGGGAAATCGATTTCATGCTGTCCAGAATGTGATTTTGTTGAAAATTGTTGTAGGGAAATCGATTTCATCAGTCCAAAATATGAAAAATGCCTTGTTTATTGCATGTTTTGGCTTGGTATCTACAAAACAAAAGCCTACAAAGAAACAAAGCAATATTTTTGGTATTTGGGTTAGTATAATATGCATACAAGATAAACAATCATTGATGCTTGATGGTCCCTCTTATTGATGAGGTGAGTGCAACACCACAAACAAAACTTCCAAGTGAAGCTCTTGATTAATGATTGGGATATGAATGATATATGATCTTAAGGTCAAAATTTGGGGTATGACAATACCTCACATAAATTTGAACCTGTTCATGATCTGAAGATCACATACAAGCCATTGTATGATCAGTTCAAATATGGCCATGCACATGATATTAGGCTCACTTCACATGCACAGAAGTTTAACACTGTTCACACTAAGAAGCATGTGACACATCCTAAGAAATATCATGCTGACAAACCTAAAGAATATTATGTTGTTCCTCCTGTTAAATATTTTGCTAAACCCAAGTTCAATCAGAACTTGAGGAGAACTAACAAGAAGGGACCCAAGAAATTATGGGTACCTAAGGAGAAGATAATTTCTGTTGCAGATATCCTTGGCTGCAAAGAGGAAAAAAAGAAAAATGTCATGGTACCTGGACTCTGGGTGCTCGCGACACATGACAGGAAGAAGGTCTACATTCCAAGACCTGGTGCTTAAACCAGGTGGAGAAGTCAAGTTTAGAGGAGATCAGAAGGGAAAAATCATTGGCTCTGGAACCATAAGTCTTGGTAACTCTCCTTCCATAACTAATGTACTTCTTGTAGAAGGATTAACGCATAACTTATTGTCCATAAGTCAATTAAGTGACAATGGTTATGATATGATCTTCAATCAAAAGTCTTGCAAGGCTGTAAGTCAGAAGGATGGCTCAATCCTATTTACAGGCAAGAGAAAGAACAACATTTATAAGATTGATCTTTCAGATCTTGAGAAGCAGAAGGTGACTTGTCTTATGTCTGTTTCTGAAGAGAAATGGGTCTGGCACAGAAGATTAGGACATGCTAGTTTGAGAAAGATTTCTCAGATTAACAAACTAAATCTGGTCAGAGGACTCCCTAATCTGAAATACAAATCAGATGCTCTTTGTGAATCATGTCAGAAGGGCAAGTTCTCCAAACCTGCATTCAAATCTAAAAATGTTGTCTCTTCCTCAAGGCCGTTAGAACTCTTGCATATTGATCTGTTTGGCCCAGTCAAAACAGCATCTGTCAGACGGAAGAAATATGGATTAGTCATCGTAGATGATTATAGCCACTGGACATGGGTAAAGTTCTTAAAACACAAGGATGAGTCTCATTCAGTGTTCTTTGAATTCTGCACTCAGATCCAATCTGAGAAGGAGTGCAAGATCATAAAGGTCAGAAGTGATCATGGTGGCGAATTTGAGAACAGATTCTTTGAGGAGTTCTTCAAAGAAAATGGTATTGCCCATGATTTCTCTTGCCCTAGAACTCCACAGCAAAATGGAGTTGTAGAGCGAAAGAATATGACTCTACAAGAAATGGCCAGAACCATGATCAATGAAACCAATATAGCCAAGCACTTCTGGGCAGAAGCAATAAACATTGCGTGTTATATTCAGAATAGAATCTCTATAAGACCTATTCTAAATAAGACTCCTTATGAATTGTGGAAGAACAGAAAGCCCAACATTTCATATTTTCATCCTTTTGGATGTGTGTGTTTTATTCTGAATACTAAAGATCATCTTGGTAAGTTTGATTCTAAAGCACAAAAGTGTTTCCCTCTTGGATATTCTGAACGCTCTAAAGGCTACAGAGTATACAATACTGAAACATTGATTGTAGAAGAATCAATCAATATGAGGTTTGATGATAAGCTTGGTCTTGAAAAACCAAAGCAGTTTGAGAATTTTGCAGATATAGATATTGATATATCAGAAGCTGTAGAACCAAGAAGCAAAGCTGCAGAAGCTGAAAGTCTCAGAAGCAATGGATCAGAAGATCAAGTTGCTGCATCTTTAGAGAATCTCAGGATTTCTGAAGAACCAACAGTCATAAGATCACCTAGACTTGCATCAGCTCATTCAGAAGATGTGATCCTTGGAAAGAAAGATGATCCCATCAGAACAAGGGCATTCCTTAAGAACAATGCAGAATGTCAATTAGGTCTTGTTTCTATGATCGAGCCAACTTCTGTTGATCAAGCTCTAGAAGATCCAGACTGGATAATTGCCATGCAAGAAGAACTAAATCAGTTTACAAGGAATGATGTATGGGACTTGGTTCCTAGACCAAAAGGATTTAACATCATTGGCACTAAGTGGGTGTTCAGAAACAAGCTAAGCGAGAAGGGAGAAGTGGTAAGAAACAAAGCCAGACTGGTTGCTTAAGGTTATGTTCAGAAGTGTATTATATCTTTAAACTTTGTGGATACAGACCATCAATGGGCTGATATCTTTACAAAACCCCTTGCTGAAGATAGGTTTAAGTTCATTCTAAAGAATATCAGTATGGATTTATGTCCAGAATGAGAAGATGAGAAGATCTTATGCATGAGTATCTTCTGAAATGTGATTGGATTTGTCTTTTATAAGAAGTTCTGACTTTAATCAATTAGAAGTAGTGATTCTGTTATTACTAACGTTTCATTGTCTAAGTGGATTCAGAATCTCTTTAAAAGTAAAACAGCTGTAACTGGCTATCCAGATGGTAAAAACGTGTTCACTATTTCTGGACAAGCGTGCGTGCAGTTGAGGGGACGCCTACTTAGGTAACTGTGCTAATCACTTCTTTTGTCATTATTATCTCTCCTCACGTCACGTAACATTAAATGCTATCCATCATTTCTTTTTATTTCTTTTTATTTTAATACTCTTCAAACGTTTCTTTTCCCTCTTATATTTCTCTCTCTTGCATTCAGTTTCTTTTTCGCTCTCTCTCTCTCTCTCTTTGCATTCATATCATAAACCCTAGCAGTTTTCACTATCTGCAACTTCATCATGAATCCTTCGTCAAGTTCTGCAAATCAAGAAACTAATCGTAAACAAAAGAGAAAGGCAACTGATGAACCTGAAAATAAACCAAAAAGAGTAAGGATCACCTATGACCCTCTCAAGGTGAATCCCTTTGAAGCTATGATGTCTGGAAACTACTCTAGACGTGTGTATCAACCCCTTGATGGTATCCCTCAATCACCTCCCTCTTCACAGACTTCCACCACCTCTTCCTCTTCTTTCACCTCTCTGGAACCACCATCTTCACCATTTGATATCCTTTCTCCTTCAACCTATCCCACAGATATCTCCTCATCTTTCTCACACCCTTTTCCCACCAGAACACCTAACCCCTACAGCTATGTGTTTCCTGACTCCAGATTCACTGTCAACCCTCCAACACCTACCACTCATTCTTTTCTAGAGCTTTTACACTCAGATGTAAATAGCTGGTTGGAGATTCTGGGTGCTGCTCACCTTAATCATCTGGATGAGTATGCTACCTGCAACCTCTGGGAAGCCTTTCGCCAGGATTTTTTGGTTAGGGCTACGGATGTCCAGAGAATGATCATGACTGAAGCACCTGGTGCTCGTGGTCTTCTCTTGGAAGTTGGTGAAAGCAGCTATCACCATCTCATCAGGAACAATAGAGTTCTTGAAGAGAGGATACCTGCAGATGAGATGGAAGAAGAAAATCCCTGCAGAGACATCGTGGTATGGAGACCAAGGTATCTAGTGCTGACTGGAGATTTTCAATGGTTATTTGATTGGTTCAGAATGAACCCTTCTGAAAGTGCTCCTCACATGGTCTTTCCAGAAGTGGTTTATCCTGCTGAAGTTGCTGGTCCTACTCCTCCAACAAACCTAGCAGCTATTCTTCAAGCGTTGGAAGTTGGAGCTTCTGAGTTGCCTGAACCAGAATATGCTGAGGCTGCTTCTGAGTCAGACTCAGATGTTGAGATGGAAGGTATAGAAGCTGAAGACCTTCCAGAAGATCGTCCTGCTGAGATTGCTGTCCCTGTTGGCAGAAGTTCTGGTGCTTCTTCTTCTGGTGCACCCTCAGCTCTGATGGAAACCTTGGAAGCTCTACATCAGAATCAAGCTATGCTGGCTTCTCGTTTGGATGCGCAAGAAGCAGCCAATGCTGAGTTTCGCTCCTTCATGGCAAGGCAAACTGCAAGCACTGACGGGGTTCATGACATACTGGCGCAGATTTTGTCTAAGCTAGGGTCTTAGTCTTTGGTCTTTGTAGTTTTCTTTCCTTGTTGCATCTGCTTCTTCTGCATACATCTTTTGTAATTCTGTTTGTTTAATCAAGAAAATTTTAATTCTGTTTCTTTCCTTTGTCGTTTTCTACATCTGAATCTTTTATATTCCTTTTTGATGTTATGACAAAAAGGGGGAGAAAATATATGATAAATGATCTGATTAATATTATCAGTTACCGGGTAAAAAGGCCCCACATTACTAACAAAACTTGCAAAGTTCTATGCTTTAAGATTTGTTGATTGCAGGAACTGAAGATCCTCTTTAAAAGCTCAACATAAGAAGCAACAAGATGAGGAAAAGCAATTCTATAAGAATCAAGCTCTTGGATTCTTGAAGCAAGCTGAGTGCTATGAAGCTTCAGAATCAGAAGCAAGGAGCAAGAAGGAAGAATGTTCTGATATTCTGATGATAGAATATGATCTGAAACATTATGTCTATATGTTCTGATACATATCATATGGCTCTGATACATATTATGTGTTATGAAACATACTCTATGTTCTGACTCATTCATGCTGACTTTTGTCGTTTAGTTTTGTTCTGTAACATTTCAGGATGTAGAGATGCTCTGATGATGCTCTGGTACATTCAACAATGTTCTGATACAATCTAGCATGAAGTGATGTAAGAAGAAATTCAAGCTCTGAAGCTGTCCTAACGGAAGCAGGAATCAGAAGCTGTGAATGTTCTGAAGATCAAAGAAACTCAAGTTCTGAAGCTGTCCGATGGAAGCAGGAATCAGAAGCTGTGAATGTTCTGAGGATCTAAAGAAATTCAACGTTCTGAGGCTGTCCTATGGAAGCAGAAATCAGAAGTCATGAATGTTCTGAAGATCAAGCATATGTGAACGTCTCTACTGAAATACTCAGGGAAGTTTTTTATTTATAAAATTCTTCTAGTATTAATTTCAGGGGGAGATTATTCATCTCAGGGGGAGATCGTTAATCTCAGGGGGAGACATATTCACATGCTTATGCTATAGCTGTGTAATTGTCTTTAGCCGTCTGCTCTTTCTGATCGCAAATTCATATCATTTATATATGTTTTTGTCATCATCAAAAAGGGGGAGATTGTTAGAACAAGATTTGTTCTGATCAATATTCTTAGTTTTGATGATAACAAGGATATGAATTTTGTGTGAGATAATGTGGTACTCTAATACATTGCAATTTCCCTTTCAGGAAATATATAAAGAGTATGCACAAATCAGCGCTCAGAAGCTTTGACTCAGAAGGTTCAGCATGCAACATCAGAACATGGTCTGGCAAAGACATCAGAAGATGGTCAAGGAAGAATCATAACATGGGTCTATGGAAGCATCAGAAGAACTTGAGTTCAGAAGCAGAAGCACTGAAGTTCTCATGGTATCACGCTCAGAAGCACTTCAAGGTCAAAAGACAAGAAGATGCTATGCACCAAGCTGTTTGACTCTGATGATATTCAAACGTTGTATACACAAACATCAGATCAGAAGAAAGTACAAGATGGCAGGCTACGCTGACTGACAAAAGGAACGTTAGAAGCTATTAAAGGCAACGTCAATAGACACAGCGTGAACAAGGCTCGAGGTAGTTGACAAAAGCGTGAAACATTAAATGCAATGATGTACGGAATACGCAAAGCATTAAATGCTCCCAACGGTCATCTTCTCAAGTGCCTATAAGTATGAAGTTCTGATGAGAAGCAAGGTTACCAATTCTGAACGAACTTATTCTGAAAAACTTGCTGAAACGCTGTTCAACTCAAAGCTCAGAAACTTCATCTTCATCAAAGCTCACTACACTGCTGTTGTAATATATTAGTGAGATTAAGCTTAAACGTTAAGAGAAATATCACTGTTGTGATTATAGCTTTTCAGAAGCATTTGTAAAACTCTTATTTGATTACATTAATTTGTAAGTAACTAGAGTGATCAAGTGTTGATCAGGATACTCTAGAAGTCTTAGCTTGTGTCTAAGCAGTTGTAATTAGAGTGATCACGTGGTGGTCAAGATACTCTAAGAAAGTCTTAGCTTGTGTCTAAGCATTTGTTCCTAGAGTGATCAGGTTGTGATCAGGATACTCTAGAAGACTTAGTCGTGGGCTAAGTGGAAAACCATTGTAATCTGTTGAGATTAGTGGATTAAATCCTCAGGTGAGGTAAATCACTCCGTGGGGGTGGACTGGAGTAGTTTAGTTAACAACGAACCAGGATAAAAATAACTGTGCAAATTGTTTTTATCGTTCAAGTTTTTACACTACACTTATTCAAACCCCCCCTTTCTAAGTGTTTTTCTATCCTTCAATTTGATCATAACCTTAAACGAAGAATAGAAAAAAAAATCAGATCGGATAGAACGAATAACAAAAAGACTTTGCTGGAAAATAGGTAATCCCGAAAGTACTTAGCTCATGAAATTTTACTTGCATGTTTGAATCGTGGTCGGTCTAGGTCTGTTTTAGGGTTAGGGTTCTATATAATAGGGTTAGGGTTCTTAGGGTTGATGGGTTTAGGGTTCATATTGATGAGTTTTTGGGTTTGTTTATGAAGATAAAGGGTGGAGAAGATGAAGATCATGAAGATCTTCATCTGGGTTCGGTTTTTTCTGGGTGGGTTAGGATGAAGATGAATAAACTTCATATGGGTTTTTGTTTGCAGAGAGTGATAACAAGGAAAGAGTGAGAGAGCAAAGAGAGAGAAAGGGAGATAGGAAATGAACACAAAATGGAGAGAATGGGAGGTTGAACTCCCTTGCGATCAATTCGATCTCCGATGGCCACATGGTTTGCACATGAACACGATTCGGTTCAGGTGCCTTACCGTATTCCCTAGGTCAACCGAACATGCAGGTCTTCCGATCCTCCTACTCTGGATCTATGTCCCAGATCATAACTCTGTGGACCATTAGATCTGGATCAAACGATCTGGATCATGCATCCCACCATAATACGATGAACCCTCCCACACCATGCCAAACGGACCTTAATAATTATTTGGCCTGGCCTATTTTTAATCTGCACCTTCCCTGTTTACTAGCTTAACGTAAAAACGCACCCCTTTAGTTACAATCAATTTTTCTAATAATTTAGTAGAAGACCCGTGCGTCCGCATGGGTAAGTTAAATTTTAAGATGAATAATGTATTACAAATGCAAAAAAAAGAAGTTTAAAAATTCGAACGAGGAATGTTAATTTAAGATTCATAAAATATAATATAGATGAAATAGATCTATATATAGTAGCTATGTAAAAAAAATCCAATAGTCATTCATATCTTAGGTAATTCAATAAGGCGAAGTTGTTGTTGATATACAGTTGTTATTATAAAATCCATAATAACTGAAAATATTTTTAAAAAAATTGTTATCAAATCACCAACAAGATAAATTTAATATGTCTAATAACTATAAATATTTACAAATATGACTAATAACCATAAATATTTACAAATATCACTGATAATTGTAAATATTTAAATATTTTATTGTTTAAATAGAAAAAGATATTGTGGTGATAATTTCCCGTGAAAATAGTGAGTTTATGTTAATTATAAATATTTATAATATTTTATTGATTAAAATAATATATATATATATATATATATATATATATATATATATATATATATATATATATATATATATATATATATATATATATATATATATATATATATATATATTGTGGTGATAGTGTCCCGTAAAAATAGTGAGTTTATGCTAATTATAAATATTTATAATATTTTGTTGATTAAAATAAAAAAAGGTATTGTGGTGTTAGTGTCTCGTGAAAAGATATTGTGGTGATAGTGTCCCGTGAAAAGGTATTGTGGTGATAGTGTCCCGTGAAAACTTCTTAGATAAATAGTTTTCATTTTTTTTTTGTTCAAAATAGTTTTCGATTTTAATTGATATATAATTTATCTAAATACAATTATAAATTATGAAATAATAAATTTTATTGTATAATATAATTTAGGCTATAAATTGTTCCAAACGTCTCATATTTTATTCAAATGATTAGAGTGATATATTAAGAATGGTTTAATAGGTAGAAGCAAGGTATCCTAAAATCATTTTGTGATATATCAACTTAAATTCTATTTCTTTACAGGTTTATAATATATCAGATCCAAGTCAAAGCAAATTGGTTCTATTTGTAAGTATTAATAATGTATATCATAGTATATCATACTAAACTTCAAATAATATTAAACAATCATTAATTCAATTTATTTTCATTAAAGACCAGAAAATAGAATTTCTAGATAAGAATGGGTAAATATGAGATGCTTAACACTCAACAACACTATGGTGAAATAGAATTTCTAGATAAATGCTATTCTTCAAATATATTTTAAAGTAGGAAAATAATGTGGTTGACACAATAATGCATATTTAGAGGAAGAATTCAAGAGTTCAGGGCCCTCAGAAAAACTTCTTGCTGCCTTGAGAAACCCCATATCCCAAGTTTCAAACCTAAAAATAATGGGTATTACAAAATACTTCCATTTCTATGTGTGTGTGTTTGAGTATAAAATTCTGTGGTTATATCACAGAAGTAAAGTCACCTATAAGAGCAAATCCTTTATGTGAGTCAAGAGAAGTTTATATCCCGTGGTAATTCAGTCGTTACATTTTTATTAAAAATGTCTTATGAAAATAGTGAGTTTATGTTAATTATAAATATTTATAATATTTTGTTGATTAAAATAAAAGAAATATTGCGGTGATAGTGTCCCGTGAAAACTTTTTAAATGAATAGTTTTCAATTATAATTGATCGATTTGACAGTAGAGTTGAGTAGCGGGTATAAATTATAATTGATCGATTTGAGAGTAGAGTGGAGTAGCATTCAACAGAATTTATTTCTAATTCAATCTTTGCATGACTTTGAACTCAACAAGAAAAGTTTGAACCTTTCCATAACTTAAAACAAAATGCTATAAACTAAAATAATTTTGAATTTAATTATTAAACTTGAACATAAATCAAAACTAAGTTCTTGAACTTAAATAAAAAAAATTGATTCATAACTATAACGAACTTAAAAAGACAATTGGGAGATACATGTTTTTTCAAAACTTAACAGTGCACAAAAACATAAGCTTATAAACTACAAACTTGTAAAAGATTACTGCTTTATAGGTAAAGATTAGTGCTTTATAGGCGTGTAACTTGAAAAAAAGTTCCATTATGCCAACTTGTGCTTATATATGTGATAAAATATATTATATATTATAAAATATTTTGCATAAAATATTTCATTAGAACTTAATTCACAAGATAGGTGGGTGAATGCACTCAACCCTTTTTGTACTTGATACACTTGCAGCTGTGTTTATAAGAGTAAACAAATAAAAAGTCACGTTGCTCAACCTAGTGATGTGATATTTAAACAGTACTTGATATTAACATTTCAGATTAGGCATGTGCACAGGCATGGAAAAATCTCATGTATCTAGCATTGAAAGCAGAAGTATTCAACACACTGCACACATATGGCAGTGCATATCCCACAAACCAAAACCTGTAACAAACAAAAACCAGCATCTAAGAATCTCAACCAAGAATCTATGAACCAAACAAACATAATATTAACAAAGAATCTCTTAGTTGTGTTTATGAAACCGCAAGCCTTGATATTGCGGCAAAATGAAGCGATTAATGCTGCAAAACTTCTCGTAAATACAAAATCCTACAATAACAGAAAATTAAATATTGATAAGTGATAACACCAGAAGTGTAATACTTGTTTTATCTATTTACTTTTCACCCAATCAATAAAGACATTAGAACCATCTTTCTCATACAAACCAATGAATCCATCAATACAGTCTTTACACCTAACTATTGCATTTGACTAATTTTCCAACCACAGTAGTTCTTCATTTCATTAAAAACCAAATCTAAATCAGGACCCAAAACACTAACCCAATAAGCATAAATAATGTATCCAAGCATCAATTTTAAAACAAAAAGTTAAATCAATTCATGAAACATATAACATCACTCTTATTAAAATTGAATTTCTGCAATAGACAATATATGCATGCATACCTTCAACTTTCCTAGGCCATGAACCTTATTGAGCATCCATTGACTCCATTATAAATGCATCACACACCTTTTGTGAAAGCATATTTTCATATCTGTTAAACATTCAAAGGATACAAGATACCATACATTGTTATAGAGATGACAACAACATATTTATGAACTCCATGGAAAACATATACACGTAGACATATAAATTAAAAGCTGGAAACTTATTCTGGAGCATGATACCCAAAAGTTCCCAATACACGCGTAGAATGAAGGCGTGCAGCCATGTTAGGGGCTTGATTAGAGAGATTAAAATCAGCTATCTTAGCTCTATAGTCATCAAAGATGGTTGAACTGATATCTCTATGTATAATTCATGGTTGAACTTTCTCATTAAATATTCTTATCCCCTTGCTACATCAACCGCAATTCTATCTTGTTGTATCCAGTTAAGTGTTGGCCTAGGTTGTGCCCGTTGAACTCCCTTTCTACCTGTAATGAAGGCCAAAATCATCAATGAAGCTTCTTATATGATATATAATTAAAGAAAATATATGAAGCTACATACCGTGCAAAATGTCATGAAGAGAGCCCATATAGTAGCGAACTCATATGCAAGTACACGAAGATTTCCTCAACACAATATCCATGCAAACCTGGAAATAGACAGTATAAATTCTTCAATCTCGAGACCATGGAAACCTGAAATAGAAAATACTGAATGAGAAAGGAGAAAGGAAATAAACAGGATGTAGGAACCAACAACATTCTCATGTATAAATGTAAAGATACAAAGCAAAAACTTTAATCCTTCTTGAATGTGATTCATGTTCTCAGTCTGTTCAATGAGGATCATCATGGTTTTGCCGACATCGTCAATATTCTTGAAAAAAGTAACAAAAGCAAACTTAGGTCATGCTTAGATGAACAACATAAGTAAGCACTTACATTATATTACCACCAAATTTATTGAAATCAAAATCATAAGAAAGCCTGTGCCATGAATGCTTTAGGAACTGCTGCTTTGCTTTCTTCTCCAAAATAGTCTTTTGGCGGCCCTCATAGAAGACATTTCACCGAACACTTAGAAAGCAAGATTGATAGAGAAATTTTCTTCTCCTCGTCGCTTCAACATGTGACTAATCCTCTAATTTAGCTTCATAATTGCTTCATCATACAGTAGAAAAAAGCAAGATGAGTAAATTGGCAAATATGACACATGTCATGCTCACATCAATTCTCATCTTTTAAATACTTTCTAAAAATGGAAATATTTTATTTAAATAATAATTTATTTATTTTATTTATTTATAATTTAATTTCATTATGTTTTTATTTTATTTATTATTTGAAGGATATAGAAAAATTCTTGATACACGTGATAAAAAGGTGTGCATTTTCCATTGGGACTGCAAACCTTCATTTCCTTTCCTTTCCTTTCCTCTTCACCTTCATACCTAGGTTTCTCAACAATTCCATTTTTCAACCCCAATGCAACGTTTCAGTATCCTCCAACTTTTTATTATTATTTGAACTCATTTTCCTCAAACTCAACAACACAACAATCCAAAATTATTTTTCTTCATCTTTTTTGTTCACTATTCTTCTTCATCTTCTTGGTTCACTTTGATTCTCACTTCGATTCTCAATCTCTTTCCACTGATCCCAATCCAAAACCTAATTCTAATCCTACTCCATCCCCACTGTCTGATCTTCTCAAATGGCAAAAGATGTGGCACCCGCAGAAGAAGCAAAAATGGCAGAAGAAGCAGTGTATGTTTTTGAACTCCACATTATGTATGTTTCTGTTACCCATAATATGTATATTTTTGTTACCTTTACTACACACATTTCCCTTCACTTATCAATCTTCATTTTCCAATTTTCGCAGATTCTTGACTACTGACCAGAGGTTTAGGGTTTCACTCTATCATTCAATTTGCAAATCTTCTCATTAATGGTGTTTGTTTCCACTGTAATACAATGATTTAGATGTGTAGTTGTTTTTTATTGGTGAGAAATTCAAAGGAATATCAGTGTATAACTAGGTTAAAATCGTCTCAGATTTCAAACTGGTTTGGATTTTGTTTTGATGGTTGTTATTCACAATTTGTCATCCTTCTTTTTGTGTTAGGTATTGTCCATGGCTTACGGAGGAGTAAACTATGTTAATGAGTTCACTCCTTCAAAGTTGTATGTGATTTTTATAGAGTAAAATTCATTGTTTTTGTTTAATCGGTAGATTTTTACATTAGATTCAATCATCAATGTTTTCTACTAGATTAAATTTGTTTTATCGTTGCAGGGTGAAACAATTGAAGGGAAAAATCGGTGGTGATGGCAGGTAGCACTTAAGATTCGTCGCTCAATCTTTCTGAGAAGGCTACAGAGAGTTTTGGGAAGAAAGGTTATCGTTTATGAGCAATTATTCCAATTTTGTCAAGTGTGATTTTATTGTTGGACCACACTGCTACAAAGGGAGAAAAAAGAACATAAAAATATTATCTATTTTTGATATATTTTTGTTGAAATTGCAAAAAGTTTCGTTTTGATATCAGAGTAATTTTCAACCCATTATTTTCATTTCCTGTGCTCTCAATGCAGAAACGTTTCATTTTGATTCCAGTGTAATTTTCAACATATTATTTGACATTTGCACAAGTTTTTGGATGGCTCTTATGATAAGATTTGCTCTTGGAGGTTTAAATGAATCTTTATTGAATATTTTCGTTGATGTGATAGCAAGCATCCTCAAGAGACTTGATACCATTTCTATTGGTTCTATTTGATCATGAAATATTCATAATTTGCTGTTTTTTCATTGGATTTATAAATATTTTGAATGCTTTTTTCGATCACAAAATATTCCTAATTTGTTGTTTTTTCATTAGATCTATAAATATTTTGAATGCTTTTTTGATTAGGAAATATTCATAATATTCATAATTTGTTGTACTTGCAGGATGATAGAGATGGTCACCCCAAATTGCCAATTTGTTGTATTTGTTATGGTCACATTGCCGTTTTGTTTTCATTGGTTTTGGCCGATATCAAAACTCTTCAAGTTGGCCTCATCGATTCCATGTCATAACATGTCTCTTAAAACACCACTCTTCATTTTGGCATATGAAAAAGGGAGTGGAAGATATAGCAAATAAGAAAATGGCAAGAAGCCAATAATGTATTTGAGATATTTATGTTTCATCATATCAAATTACTTTAAAAAGATTGAGTAGTTTAATTATTTTTTTAACCCATTTTAATGGTCAAAATATCTTGATTTATATATTATATATGTTCATTTGTTGGTTGAATTTATAGCGATAAATAGGTTTACTCCCACTTCATTAAAAAATTTATTTATTATTAATAATAATTAATTATTGTTATTTTATGTATAGTTTACCATTTCTTTTCCTAATTAACAATATAATTTAATTTTGTAAATACTTTTTCGTACTACAAACATCAATTTTTTTTTAAATATCTGAGCTTTTTTTGTATTAACAAAATATCTTATTTAACATCACATTTCTTAGACATTTATCACATAATTATAATAAAAACATCAAAATAATAAAAAATATTAAATATATTGATTTATTTAAATAGGTGTAATTAATTACGGGGTCTATTAATTATTTATTTGTAGTTCATTGGAAGATTAAATAAATAAATAAAATTTTTGTAAACAAGGAATATAATAAAAAGGGAGTACTAGGGGTACTCAATCCCTCTTACAAAAATCGGATTAAACCGAAGAGGCGTTCGAAATTACATCACAATTGCAATCTAACTTAAGAAATGCAAGGGATCTTTGCAAAAATCATAAAAATTACAATTGTCGTACGTAATTTCGCCGTGGAAGGACCATTTCCAAATCAACACTTTTATACTCCAAACAATGTCCGAGACACGAGCGGACACACATGTCTATATTATTTGTACTATTAATATTCAGTCAATTAAGTATGATTTATTTTATTTATTTATGGAAAAAAAACATGACACAATTATGATTGGTGAATACACATATTTACATGTTTACCGGTATTTTGTTTGCTTTTCATATTTTATTTTTTCCAAAATGTAACTCACACAATCTTTCTATTTCAAAAAATAGAAACACATAAGTAATATCATTATTGCATACATCAATTATCTAGGATGATTAATATAATTAATGCATAAACTAATTGACTGGATGATTAAGCAACTATCGATTAATGTATTTTTTTTATAGAAACAGTAATAAATAATAATAAACAATAATACTAATAACTTTACTGCTTGATAATATAATACTTATAGACAAAAAAATAAAAAATAAAATAAAAATAGCAAATGGTTAGAATTTAATAAAATAAAAAAATATGGCTTTTGATTTGGTCTTTGTTTTTTAAATTAAATAAATAAGATCTTAGATTAAAAATTGAAGTCATGGAGCGCTCACTTTTTTTTTTTTAGATTTAATTTTTTTGTTTTTTGATTTATTTTATTTTAATTTTTATTTAGTTGTAGATATTCATTAATTAAATAATAATTAGTCAAAATAATTCTTTTTTACTATGACGATTTTGTTCTTTTTTTGTTAAATTTTTTTTTATTATTTTGAAATAAAATAAAATAAAATTCTTTTTAGATTATTTATTATTTTTATTAAATAAAATTTAGTTAAAATTAACTCCTTTTGTAGGATAGTTTTTATTTTATTTTATATATTTGTTATTCATTTACTTTAACTTAATTAATAAATTTTAGTTACTGATAAATAAATAAACCATCTGTAAGCGTCCCTTTTCCTTTTGTCCCGTGCCTCGCACGGGTTTACATACTAGTATGTATTTAATTCAAACCAAAACCAGCTCAGAATCATAAGCTATAGCAAAACTGTAATGATGTCGAAACCGCAAAAACGAAGCTTTACCGTACTTAGATAAAAGTCATACTCAAAGGACAGGGCAGCAAATGTTTCTTGGCTGCCACTAAAGACTCGGTGCATTGAGCTGCCACCAACGTTGCTGCAGACCCCACAGCCGAATATGTCGTCGAATCTGCTCGTCATCAACAGACTTAACAAAAAAAAGTTATTGATTGAAATACACACTTAGAGCATATGATATTGTCCCATTATCTGCACAAATCATTCATTGCCTTTAACTGAACTACAATACAAGATATGATAACCATAAAATAAAATCAAAAAAGCTCACCATTGACTGAAGATGCATTATCAATTGTCTCTCATTTTCATGTGCAGTAAAACTCCAATGGTTTGGTGCAGGCCCAACAATAGAAGCCCATGCCCTCTCATCAATATCGCTCAAGAAAACCTGCACAAAAGAAAAGGAAAATCATATAAACATGTTTGTATCTCTGTAAAGTATATACACTGCAGAACCTCAATAAATCATATCAGAAGAATAAATGTTCCCTTTAATCAAACAATAGCAGTATCAAACATCAATAGAACTGAAAAAACATAAAACCTCAAATATATCATTTATACCCATTGTACTATCAAGTATACACACTATATATATCTACTCTCTAACCCGGACAAACCTTTCTTCTTTTTTATTTCCGCAGCTTTAACCTAGCTTTGAGTTTGTTTTTTTTCTTCTCCCCACTCAAAATCATTTTCTGAATCCTCAGATCTGATTTCATTTAATACACTTCTTATCAAGTTTCTTCCTTTAATACACTGCACAAATTTATAATCAAAATAGAACTGTGAAAAGGAAAAACGAAAAGGAATATAAGAGGAAGATGAAAATGAAAATGATAACGAAAATAAAAATGCTTGTTACCTTGTTTTTGGTGCACCCAAACTTCTTTTTTTTTTCTGTTGTGTTCATCACCCATAAGCAACAACAATGATTTTTCATTCCTATACCTTAGGTTTGAAGGGAAACTAAGAGAGAAAGAAAGATACCGAAAAAAAAGTGGAAGAGGAAAGAATGAGGAAGAACAGAGAGAAGGTGAGGGAAAGAGAAAGACGAGAGTGAGAGGGAAAAGAGGAATCAAACCAATTATATTTTTTTTTTGAAAAAAAAAAGAGACAGAAAATGGGATATAGGTGTTTTACCCGGAGGATAATGTATAACACCCAGCAAAATTTCAAATTTTGTTGTGCCACTTGGAAGATTAAAGGATTGTGATTGGCTTGAAAAAATTGATTTAGTCAATTACTAAAAAGGGTATTTCTTAGTGTAAAATGAGAAGGCCCTAAGGGTAGAATGGGGAGTTTGGTAGCATTCTTCATTCTTAGTTAGGTAGTTGATAATTTAAATTAATAATTTCCAATAATATTCTCTAATTTCTATTATTTTAAATATTTAGAAATATTTTATATATTGGCTTGCTAGAAATACTTTTAACATTTGTATGAATATTTATATCTATAATTGTGTCTATTCAAGGTAATAATTTTTATTATAAGGATATAGTTATAAAAATCATGTTAATTATCTTATCTTGTAAGTTTATAAACCTATAATTTTCCTCTCTAAATGGATA
Organism: Vicia villosa; assembly: GCF_029867415.1. Lineage (NCBI taxonomy): Eukaryota > Viridiplantae > Streptophyta > Magnoliopsida > Fabales > Fabaceae > Vicia > Vicia villosa. Next base: position 525,967 of record NW_026705401.1, on the reverse strand, counting down.
AATAATGGGATGAATATCCATTTCATCCTAATTTCGAATAGGTCGATTCTCTATGTCATACCAATCAAATATCCAATATACAACTTAAAAGACAAAATACAATTATTCTAATCTAACTCAAACATCATTAATTATCTAAATATCGAAAAACACAAAAAAAAAAACAAGGAATTATATGTAATTGTAATTTTGTTTTCTTTTAACTACGAATCTACGTAAACTACGAACTGTGTAATCTTTCAAAACACCTCAATAATCAAATAATCAATAAATCATATAATCCCATAAAAAACACCAACAAAAAATACAAACTACGTTGACTCTGATCCTCCAATAAGGAGGTACATAGATATTTGGGCAACCAAAGCGAGTCCCCTTTTCCTAAAATTAAGTAGGTTTAAGATTTTATTCTTTACCCTACTGTTCACTTCTTTTAACCACAAACTTTTTATCATAAACCTTGTATAAGAGACACTGTAAACCTTAAGGAAGGATTAAGGGTGCCTAATACCTTCCCTTAATCCTAATTTCTCGACTTACTTAGAAACTCTTCATTAGGTTTTATCATGTATTTACCCTTATCTTTAGGATAAAAAATAATATAGGTGACGACTCTGTAGTTTCAGTTTAAATAACTTAAAATTTAAAGTCGGTCGTAACACTTCTCACTAGCTTGAATACTCAAGGCGCTCTGGGTTTTTCCTCTTTTAAGGTCGTTTCCTATGAGTTCCTCAATTATCTCCAGGTCAGAGAACCCTGATGACATGCTCCAAATCATCTTCTCGTAATACTGCATATGAACATGTTTAACAACTCTTTGTCCAAGAGAGTTCATTGCACTGCAACTGATAGTTCTGTTTACCTTTTTTCAAATTCCTTGAACGACTCATTGTGTTTTTGAACAAAAATTTGCAACTATGTACGGTTGGGTACCGCATTAACGTTATATGAAAGTCCTTTTTGACGT